>NC_034410.1:113569413-113587743 GCF_002078875.1 Numida meleagris | reverse complement strand
CCTTCGAGCCGGAATCGAACCAGCGACCTAAGGATTCCCGCAGGAAGCGCCACTACAGTCCTCCGCTCTACCAGCTGAGCTATCGAAGGGACTTGCGCACCACCCGCCGACTGCCGGCCAAGGTCCCGCCCCTCCATGCGCGTGGCGCTGAGCATGCGCATTCTGCAGGCAGCTGGGCGGCGCGTGCTTCTCATGGCGGGTAATGGGTATAGCCGTGTGCGTGCTGCAGGGGCGGGCTGGCGCTGCCACGCGGTCCTCCCGCCTCTGTCCCAGTCCCGCGGCACTGTGCGGGCTGCGGCCTGGCGACCCTGGAACTTTCATACCGTTGCAACGCCGACGCTAACCGAGACGCTCGCTGAGTGGGCGGCGGCTTAGGTAAGGTTCGCGTCCGGGGCCAGTGGCGCAATGGATAACGCGTCTGACTACGGATCAGAAGATTGTAGGTTCGACTCCTGCCTGGCTCGCATTGTTTTGGCGTCGCGTCCTGCCCAGGTGACCGCGTAACTGCTGCTGAGCCTTCGGGGGTCTCCTCCGGGTGGGCAGCAAACCCGCCCTGCTTGGGTGGGGTTGGGAGCGCAGCTCCCTTCGGCACTACGCAAGGAGAAAAGGAAAAAAACTCTTTCTTTTACGTCTTAAATACACAACTCCCAAATTAGGAAGCGTCAGAACGCGGCTGGCGGTGACTGCGTTATAGGGTCTGGGAGACCCAGTTAACTGCTGGGCGTGCAGGTGGTATGAAAGGAGGAGCTCGGGTTAAAAGAGGGACGCCAACTCTACGCGTGTGAGAAAAAACACGAGCCAGGCAGGAGTCGAACCTACAATCTTCTGATCCGTAGTCAGACGCGTTATCCATTGCGCCACTGGCCCGGCACGCAAAATGTTTCTCTCGCTACAGTCTAGAGCCCAACGCCCCCAGACGCCCGGGCTGCCATCCTCTTCTCCTCCTCCTCCGTGCGAGGCGCGCTGGGCCCCCTCCCACTCTCGCCAGCCCTTGCCCCGCTGCACCGCCAGCCCAGGCTCCGGCCAGCTCTCAGCGGAACAGTGCGCACTGCGCATGCGCCACGCAGCCACAGCTTAATACGTTGATCCATTGTGCTGGAGCGCCAATGACCAAGTCCCTTCGATAGCTCAGCTGGTAGAGCGGAGGACTGTAGTGGCGCTTCCTGCGGGAATCCTTAGGTCGCTGGTTCGATTCCGGCTCGAAGGAGACGGTTTAATTTTTTTCTTTTTTTTTTCTTCTCGCGGCACAATACGTGAGGCTGGGCGCTGTCTTCCCTACCCCACAGTTACAACTGCCACTCCCCCAAAAGTAATTCAAACTAATTATTCTTAAAGCAGCTGCCAGTTCTGTTTCTCTATAACAGACCCACCCGCACTGCAAACCCAGCTTCCCAAAGACTTGCTGTGGCACTCTTGACTGCAGGCAGTGCTGGGAAACGAGACACGTGCTCACTCCAGTTGACCACAAGCCCTCCCAAAGCAAGTCAGAACACCTGTTGGGATTGCCCTGGTTAATTGCGGTGTTGAAATTGATATTGAAGTTCTGAGGGCTTTTCTCAGAACCTCCTCTCCCCTAGACATCCTGTTTTTCCAGCACAAGGAAGCACCTTGGTGTTTCCATGCAGTATGACATTGGTTCCACACACTCAGGTGCCCCCCAGTGCACGGTGACACCCTGCCCACCTCTCAGAACTATTAAAGTTGGAAAAGACCTCTAAGATCGTCTAGTCCAACCATCAGCCCATCCGCACCATGCCCTCTAAGCATGTCCCTCAGTGCCACATCCACACGTCTCTTGAGCACCTCCAGGAATAGTGACTCCACCACATCCATGGTCAGCCTGTTCCAATGCATCGCCACTTTCTGAGAATAATTTGTTCCTAATATCCAATCTGAACCTCCCCAGGTGCAGCTGAAGACCATTCCCTCTCATCCTAATGCTGTTACATGGGAGAAGAGGTCAACCCCCATCTCCCCACAATCTCCTTTCAGGCAGTTGCAGAGAGCGATAAGGTCTCCCGTGAGCTACCTCTTCTCTAGACTGAACAGTCCCAGCTCCCTCAGCCACTCCCCTTAAGACTTGTGCCGCAGACCCTCCACAGCTTCAGTGTCCTTCTCTGGACATGTCCTGCATACAGCCCCTTGTGTGGTTGCATGTGGGGCCAGACCAGAGGCAGCAGTTCCCAAGTTCTGCACCTCTCCGTATAATTTTTAATGATTTTATTAAAAAAAAAAAAAAAAAGCAAAAATGCCATTAAAAAAAAAAACAACTGAAACCATCCCCTTATTTTAGGTATTAATCCTTAGGGAAGGAAAGTGATGAAATGAAATGGCATGCAGTAACGTTTGATGTGACTTGGATTAAGCAGAGTGGTTTTATTGTACAAGGGCTGCTCCGAAAGTAATGGCCCACAATGTTAGAGGTGGATGTTGGTGGTAAGGCAGGAGAGGTTTAACCTTCCTGCCAATATTCCATTACATTTTGTTGATGTTAGTCCTAAACCCACTAAGATTTCTCTCATTCTGCATTTTGAATGAGTCTGGGTATGTGTTAATACTCAAGCACTCAAAAGGACAGATCTTAGAGAATACCTCCAGACAAAGCTGCTGCTCCTCATCTATTTTTCAAACGCTTGAGCTTCTGTTGGTCACAGAGGCTGGATACTATCCTAGCAGGAAGCTCTCCTGTCCTGTAGCAGGCCCAGGTTATTTGTCACTCTGTGCTGGGTCTTGGACAGATACAGAATCCCCCAGTGAGCTCCCAGCCCCAGAGAGATACAGGAGCTCTGCCACAGTCTCCAGCATCAGCATAGACCCTGTACTGGTGGAAATCTTTCCATGTGGGCCCTTATGCCAGCAAAACTGTTGCGTTGCATCACTTTAACCCCCTGCTGAACTTTTAGACAAGCATCCTGCATTGTGTAAAGGACGCTTTTGCAGTATGTGGCTACACCCCTGGCTGTTTTGCATAGATCTGCTGCAATCCAAGACCCAGTTCCTTTTCAGGGAAATCCTGAGCAGCTGCTTGTCAGGTTGCAAGGCCTTCCTTTTGGACAGCTATCTCAAAGGGTGCTTCATCTGTTACTGCAGTGAAGTTGTTGATGGTTTGGAAAAGTAAAGGGAGTGCTGCAATTCCTACGTGCAAGCTTTATTAGTCAGAAGCTTTGACAGGAAAGGTAGGTTGGAATACACCGTACTTTACATCTGAAGAAATGCAGCGCAATCGAACAAAAAACTGAGGAACTGTACCTTTAGAGAAAGTTAATGGGTGTGCGACTGAACTCTACATAGAAACAGATCATGTAAGCACAGCTGTGTTCCCTTTAGCAGCTTTTTTGAAAAGCAAAACAAACAAGTGAACCCACATGGAACAGCCGAATCCTGGAATCCTTATTCATCCTTTCTCCACATGTCCTCAAAACAGCCGATCCTGACAGCAGGGAGAGTGGCAGATGCTCTGGTACCCTGAAAACCACCTTGCCTTTTTGAATGCCAAACTGTGGGTTCCGGTTTTCAAGCTATAAATCCTGAGGAACCCACTCAGAGTCTTGGCCAATGGTTTGTTTGGGGTTTTTGGCTGTCTGAGATAATACATTTTGTGGTTTTTCTGTTCAGATCCTCATGTCAGTAAAAGGGCTTTGTAAACGTGCAGCAGCTCGCTTGTATTTGCATTGCTCTGCAAGATCGAGTCATAAATCTTTCCCAAGCAAAATCTCTTATTTAGAAAGAGTAAATGAGATCCACATGACTTATGGGACTTCTCCCAGTCATTTCCTTGATTTCATTAAACTTGGGACCTGGCACAAACACTGGAGTCCTGAGGGCCATCAAGGGTGTTGTGTGCGAATAAAATTGCCAAAATGCTTTTACTAAGAGGGGATTTACCTCTCTTTCCCTGGCATCAGTCTGTGGCTGTTGGTGAAACCAAGGGTGCTTCCATGGGAGCAGGATGAGGGACTTCACAGATAGAAGGTTTCCTTGAGGACAATGTGAGCGTCAGCTGGCTCCAGTGCCCGCACCTGGAGAACAGACATATAGTCTGAACTAGAGTTAATAGATTTTTAGATATCCATGCATTGTGGGAATTTTAAAGAAATGTTGAAAGGAGTACTTCTTGACTTGGAGTGATTGCAAGTGCTATGAAACACACTCTTTTCTCATATATTTAGCTGCCACTAAATGACATTTGATGTGAAAGGTGAGAATAGAAGAAAGACAATAATGTTTCACAACCACAGAATCCAATTTTAAAGAAGGGAATAAGATTTTTGACTAGCTATACGTTCACTGGTCTCTATATTTAGTGGTACATTACTTCCCCCCTTTGGGCCACAGCACTGTGATTAGAGGAACAAAAATAGCAAATGTAGAGAACTGACAGTGATTGATGTAACGTGATCAATAAAGTGAAATTCATCTGTCTAAGCCTTAAACTACTGTGTTAAATGAGTGAAGTTCTAAGTTTAAGATCTCAGAGTGTCTTCTTTAGCTCTTTCAAATTAGGGGTCTCATTTCTCTATGCTTGCTTTAGCTGTACCCACACGTAACTCCACTAATTTGCACAGCGGTATACACCTGATTCATTTTTCAGAAATGCACAGGCATCACATTTTTGCTCAAAACTGAGTGTTTTGTGTACTCAAGGTTATCATTGTCAGCATGCTTCTCATCCCTACTTCTTTAAAGAAAGCCCCTCTGCTGTGGCAGAGAGGAGGACCTAGGCTCACCTAAGGACAAAGACTGCGAGGAGGATGCTTGCTCTTCTGCCACCTCCTGCCCTGCCAAGTCCTCGCTGTTCCACAAGGCAGTGCACGTGGCATGGATGCCATCCCAGTGCCACCAGGGTGGTGTGGACAGTGGCCAGGGGCACCATGCAGTGAGCAAGGCAGCAAAAAGCTGTTGGCTGAGGATCAACTTCCAGCACATTGCAGCTGCGAATGGAAAAGCTGAGGCTGCCTGGCATGAGCAGCAGACCCATCCATGCAAGAATGGGAGGGCTTCGTGGTGGCAGTGGGGATAGGAGAGCCCAGGGCCAGCAACCCTCTCCCCAGGGTGTTTGCAGCTTGTGCAGGCATGATCTGCATATGTGCAGGAGGACACAGAGCCTACATGCGTATCATGCTGGTTGATGCTCCTGGATTTTGAGTCATCTGTCCTGTTGCCACTACCTGAATGACCCTGGAGCACATCAACCTGGCTCAGATTTCCAGCTGCCAGAATTGGGCATCAGTAAGGCACTGCCTGCTTACCAGAGAGTGCTTCCAATTTGAGAAGCCATACCTGCCTTGCCACTGATTTTCCTTTGAGGGTAATCTTCCCCAGGGCACAGAGGGATGGAGCTGGTGTGTCTGGAGAGGGCTTGGGACCACATCTGGGAGGTGAAACCCCAGCTGAGGGCCAGGGAGAAGAGCAGCTGCACCAAGGAGAGTGTTGTAGGGGGAAGACCATGTGAAGAAGGCAGTCTGAACCACTGAGAGCTCTGCACTGTCTGTAGGCATCTCCTTGCAGAGGGTAGATCTGAAACTACTTGAAGTGGCCTAGAGGGAGATTCTGCCTTGACGGGAAATTACTCTGAGGTTACCCCTTATTAGCTTAAAGGCAGTTACAGATACAGGCTGAAGAGCTTGTCACACGTTTTTCCTTGCTGTGACACTTGCTGGGAAGCACCACCAGGCCGTGTATGCCCACTCTAGGAGTCTGTGCAGTAGCTCCGATGGCTGTCCCCTATGAGCTGTGTCTTTTCAGTTGCGTTTGTCGGCTGAAGCACAATAGGAGTTTCTCCATCTAAACAGAGGAAGGAGACAAAAATTACTTCAAGTAAATCCTTCACTTGCTGCCAAAGTCAGACTTGTTTCTGGCACCACATTTCATCTGCTGTCCTGGCTTACAGCTTAATCTTGACTTCAGAGACCGCTGTGCGCCTACTGAAGAGACAGAGATGTTCACACCGCGTCCACAGATGCTCTTACACCTTGTCCATGCATAACAGCAGATTTCAGAGTGGCTATTGCTATTGTTATTAAACTGGGCAATGGCTTTACCTGGTGCTCTGTGGAGGCTGGCAGATAAGGGTCCCTGCCTGTTCCAGTCACAAGTGCTTGTTCCTGCAAAAGTCAGAACACACTAAGTGCTGCTGTGACTCAGCAAGCACTGACCTTGGCAGCGTGAGCAGGAGTGGGCCTGGAATGAGTCTCGAGGAAGACAAAGTTAAAAGTGAAGAAAGAATAGAGTTAAAAGGAAAAAAGTGTGCAAGCAGTAAAATACTTGAGAGTGAAGAGATCAGACATCTTGAAAGCCAGCAAGATATATAAAAGTGTTAAATTGCATTCTGAAGTCCCATGTAATATATTTTCAATAGGATTTTGAGAACTATTGTTTTGATGAGTTTGGAACTGCCAAAAACTCACACTATCACTATATGACTTCTTACAACTTTGTACTTTCTCATTCCATTCAGTTATATGCTTGGTTTCCCAATATATCTGTAAAAAAATACATTTGTTGCAGAGCGGAGAGAAGTTCAGCCCTTGTGAAGTTCCCCAATGGCTGTTTGTTCACTCTGATGATGAACAAGATTTATTTGCCTTTCTCCTGGACTTCTTTCCAAGCCACCTTTTGCGGGGGGGAGGAGGGTACTTGGGTCTCAGAGAGTGCCTTTTAAAGGTTCAGCAATCTTGGTGAAGGTGCTTCCATATGAAAATCTTTCAGCTATCTTTCTCTTGAAATTAACACAGGCTTCAGAGTAATTGAATACAAATTATGACTTTTTTTCCCATATGATGGAGTACTTAGGAAAAAATCATAATCTGACATTTCCTCTTGTTTACATGGCAGTTGATGGGATGAATCATGGGCAGAAGATGTAACGTAGTGAAGTAACTTAACCCGGAGCAGGAACCTAACTGCTTGCCATACGGCTTCCCCTCAGTGCGGGCAGAACTTCTTTGACTCCTACAATGTGAAAGGCAAGGATGATTAAATGCTGAGCAGCCTCTCTGTATGGGCAGTTCCTAATTTAGACACAAGGACAAAGACAGACATGTTTCATAACTTCTAAAAGTACATGAGTAATTAATTCTTAGAGCTCAGTGCGGGTTATCATTAGTTTGGCAGTTCCAATCCATTTTTAAGTTGCTATGTATTTTCCAGTTTTCCGAGCAGCATTCCCTCCCACCCTCTGCTGCCTCCAAGTTGTTCATTTCTTGGAAGATCATTTATGGAGTGCAGAGACCAGCAGTTAATGTTGCTGTAATATCCAGATGTGCAACAAGGGAACAGAACCCACTGAAAATATGTTGTGTTGCTTCCAGCTGCTCTGTGGACAGTCCTGAGCTGAAACCTTCCATAACTATTTTGCTGCCTACACCCTTCTAAGATGTATGATGCTTTTTATCAGAGCAGGGACCTCTGGCATAATAAACTGAACAAATATAGCTTGTTAATGGAGAGCTGCAGAATGGAGGTGCAGCAGAATTCACAGTTTAAACTGCTTTCTATAGATAGCTCTTGCTCACTGTTCGCCTACATTGGTATCATATGGAGTGCGGAGGAGACAATGAAGTGCTAAAAACTTATTGCTTCTGAGTTGTGAAATTATTTTGTTATTCGTGTTCTTTTTCCTTTTTTCTTCTTTTCTCCTGGATTTCATTTTCTGTAAAATGAAAGTTGGTCTAGAAATGTCTTGTGGTGATAATGAAACAAGAGAGGAGAGAAAACCTGACAAACAGTTTGAGCTCATCATTGAAGTACCAAGGCAATCCAAATTCAAATATCGTCTCACCTGGGGCCACAAAAGTCAGCAGAAGGGTTGCCTTCAACAGGAGCAAAATCTGGCAACCTGCAGTGTGTGTGTGTATCTGAAAATAAGTAAACATCACATGCCCACACTGCAGACATGTGCACAGTGCTTCCCTCTGCCAGTGTCAAAGGGTCTCAGGTCATCTGTAAAACTGTGGTGCGATACAGATTACTGTACTTGATGCTTTTTTAATGTCATGTCTAAATATCCACTCCCAGAACATGCATATTGCTTTTTCTGAGCAGTATGACTGGCTCCAAGCAGCTCCCACTGAGCACAGCAAGAACTGGTGGAGTTGCTCTCAGAGGATTTTAGCATCAGGAATTGTGATGTTTTACTGCTGTTGCCTTCCTCAGAAAAGCAATGACTGACTATCAAATATTTGGATATAACAAAGTATGGCCTTAGTTTTAGAATCTACATTTTGACCTCAGTCAGAAAAGTTCTGGCTAGTGATAATATATATACTGGGTACAGCAGGAAGCAAAGAAATTAATCACTAGCTAGAGTGCTCAGTCTGTGGGCAGAGGGCATGTGAAGAATTTGGATTCTTGTATCATCTCCTCCTCCAAAATGAAATCTGCTGCAGGAGTGATTACATTTGCTTCTGAATTACCTACGGGAACACTTCTAATCATTACAGAAAGGAAGTATTCATTTCTCTGGCTCAACATTTGAAAATGTCTACTGAAAAAAGCCCAATCTTTGCCATTCTAGGTCACCTGAATCCTTTTGACCAGCATCTCTAAATTCTGGCTGGGAGAAGAGGGAAAGGAAGTGCAGTTAGAGCCAATTATCCTTCATCTCTCTAAATGCAGTGCCTATTTTCCTATCAGTTACAGAAAAGATGCTCACATCATCCTCTGTCATGAAGTTTTTCCTTTTATTCTTGATTTGTTGTTTTCTTTTTCATTTAATTCTAAAATGTGGAGAGTTCTATTCTAATTATGCATGCTGGTTTTGATTGGCAAGAAAATGTAGCAAGGCTGAATAGAATTCTAGGAAAGGTAGAAATAACTAGTTTTCTTCAGGCCCTACCTATACACTTAATGTTTTCTTCAAAGTACTTAAAACATGCTGGTACTTTGCTAAACATGCACTCTTTTTTTTTTTTTAGTGGATATTTTGGTGAGACTTGGTGTGAGTAAAGGGATGGGAAGATGGCCTAAAATTGCAGAACTTGTGTCAATAAACATCACCAGTGCCAGAAGGAGGGACCACATTTTTTCCTAACTCTGGGGAAACTGGTCCTGGATTTTTGGATTGTGGAGGACAGCAAAATGCCTGCCAAATTACAAAAAAAAAAAAAAAAAAAGCTGAATTAAAAAAAAATTATCCTTCCAAGTTATACTGTCCTATTTCAGACTTGATTATGGTGTCATAGACTCAGATTCACAAGTACCAAGACTAATTTTATGTTTACAATTCTCAGGTGCTTAATTATAGAATCACAGAATTGTTTGAGTTAGAAGGGACCTTTAAAGGTCATCTAGTCCAACTCCCCTGCAATGAACAGGGACATCTACAGCCAAATAAGGTTGCTCAGAGCCCCATCCAGCCTAACTTTGAATGTCTCTCTTTTAATGTCTTACAGTACATTATCTTTATTTCAAGTAATGCATTGTGTTTATAAATGTTCCACTCATTTTTTTTTGTGGCCTTTGCACTGACTGACCAAGTATGATCAATTTTTAAGCTGGCTGTATTTATTGTGCTATGCCTGTAGGCAAAACCAATCTAAAAACAACATTCATTGATATATTGGTTATATAAATAGCATTTGTTTCAATTACTATAAGGGTTTTGTGGCATATTTATGGAAGGGTAAATTTGTGTGAAAAGGGAGGGAAAAACTCTTCCTGCTAAGGAAATGTGACCTTTGCAGTCACATTATGCTAATTTAAGCATAATAAACGTAAGAATGTAACAGCATAAGACCTTCCATAGCAATGGAAGCAAACAAGGGTGAGCTGACTGCCTAGGTCTTTCCTCAAAAAAATAAAAATAAAAAAATAATACTAATCATAGTTAATATAAATTTGGAACTGAAAAGTGGCCTAAGCAAAGGTGAAACTCGCCAGGCAAAACTCTGCCTCATTTCAACAGACTAGATTAGGGCTCTTGGTTCAAAATATATAACTAGTGCCAAATAGGAAATCATCAGCCTTTGGGAAAGCCAAAACCTGCATGTGTAGACTGGGGGATGTGTTGAAGGCAAGCAAAGAGAGTGACCTGCTGTGAAGGGGTCCTGCTGCCTCAAGCCCATGCTCCCTTCTTTGAGTTGGTATTAGTGTAAGGCACAGCAGGGAGTTAAGCTGGTGGGACCTACTCACTTTTTAGAGAGGATTAGTTTTCATCTGGGTTGTATCCAAGATTTGGCTCCCGGTGACACAGCACAATTGCTGCTCGCAGTGCAGAAGACAGAGAGCAGCTTGGGGTGGAGGGGGCAGGACCGTGGCAGCTCCCATTCAGACTCTCTTAGGCTGCTGCACAACCTCACTGTTGGAAGCTCTGCTTCTTTTCTTTAAGCCTTTTCTTGAATGGGTGTGGCTGGGCCATGTCAGTAAGCAATGGATTTTACCTGAGTTTAAAATGGATGTGCTAATTCAGGCAAGTGAGATGTAGCAAGCACTCGCCCAGGCAGAGCCTGATGCATACATGCGGGATCTAGGATATGAAACAACGGGTATGGGGTTAGGGTGTGAACATCTCTTTAAATGAGCCCTGAGACTTCTGATGTTTGTGTCTAATAAGAGATAGAGGAGATAATTAGTTATTGGTGCTAAGTTTAGGTTTTCATTAACATACAGCTTGGGAAGTTCATCTGGTCATGGTGTTAGCTGGAGAGAACTGGCAAATCTCCATCGAGGTCTGGAATCAGCCTCAACATCACAAGCAGAACGTCTGGCCTACAGGCTCTGCAGACTGTACTGAACAGCTTTGCTGCGCAGTGAGCCACACACCTCTTTCCATGTCGTTCTTAATTTGTTCTTCCAAGTCTTCTGGAGACACACAGAACTCCTGCTCTTCCCCTTCGGGTGCTTTCGGTTTGCACTTTCCACAGCAGCAGTTGAAGCAGCAGCAGAGGCAGCAGCAGAGGTAGCAGCCTGTCAGGAGGCCGCAGACTGCGAACAGACCCTGGGTTAAAGACAGGGGGAGGAAAACTCCATGAGCAACGACCTTCCTGAAACTTGTGGCAGCCTCTAGAAAGAGGATCATCAAAGGAACTCAGGCTCCTACGTGCTCGGACTCAGAAGAGTCCAATCGCTGGACAGGGGCCTAAGTAAGGACCAGATCTTCCAGAGCCCTCCTCATCCACCAGCTCCTACGTGACACTCAGGACCACGTCTGCCACCAACAAACAGGCCCCCGCATGCCCAACTCCTCAAAGTCTGTCTTCAGCTGGCGGCCCTCAGAAAACACCTCCAGGCAGTATGCAAAACCGCACCCACTTTAAAATGACTCATTTCCATCTTAAAAATGACTCATTTGCCCAAGATCTTTTTTCTCAAACACTTATTTACTGGCAGGTTCTTGTCAATAACAAAGCCAAGAGAAAAAGAAGCAAAGACCCAGCTGCATCCCACATAACTTTAGGCACTAAACTAAGGCATCTAAATTAGGACTGCAGTCTCCATGAGCTCCCCACATAGGTGATGGAAAGTTAAAAGCTCTTCCAGAGGGTGATTCAGCCCTGGGAGGACTTGAGTTGCCCATTGGAGGTATTTCTTTCTCCTCTTTAGCCTGCACAGGAACACAGAGATGACAGCTCCTAAATTAGACTTTTTGGGCTGTGGGTTCTTGATCCGGGAACTTTGGCAACAAGAAGCTCTCACCAGCATTGCCCCAGTCACTCTTGTCCCTGGTGCACAAAGTACGAAGGCTTTACTGGAGCCAGCATGGCTTCTAGGGGATGAGAGCAGTGATCTCAGCCAGAAAACTTGAACTTTCGGAGGTTTTCTTCCTGCAGATAGATCACTGTCTGGGTTTCCAGCACAACTCCACAAATACTTGTGCTTGGGCTGAGTGCCACATGGTGGTGGTGGGATGGGAGCTGCAGGAGGGGAGCCTGTAGGATGGCATTGCCATCTGGTGTTCCGTGCATGCACCCAGGCCTGGGCAAGGTGTTTGTGGTTAAGAACCCTCCACATCTCTTCATGGGCATAGTAATACAGGAGAAAAGCAGAGCCAATGATGTTCCTTAAAAAGGGAACCACAGCTGATATGGGGAATATGCTTGTATAAAGACTGAACACCTTTGTGCCCACTAGATACGCAAGAGTTAGCTTGAAGGTACATCCGGGCTCTAGTGTTATAGGTATCCAGGCTGTCCTTTACTACATACAGTTTGACTTACATGCTCTTGCAGTTATTTGTTATGTTCATAAATAAATACATGGGCGAAGAAGAAATAAAGCCCAGATTCCAGAATATTGTCAAACGTTGACAATGCAGCTGTGTAAATAACAGTTATGTCTCAGGCAGTGTTAACTTGGGCTTTGAAGGTAATAAGATCATTACATACATAATATTTACCATTTATATGTTCGCAGGCTCAAGGCCAATGATGATCCATTCTATTCATAAATACAGCAAGAGTGAACAAAATGCTTTTAAAAGACAAGGAGGACTCAGACATACTGTTTTAAAACATTTTCCTTCCAGCTGACATCTGAAACTGTTAGAAATCTCAGAACCCCTGAAAGAAGTTAAGCGCCTGTTTATCATGTATGCCATAATGGGGAAAAAAATAAGCACAATTGACAGAATGAAAAAAGAATGAATGTGTATAGAGTCAAATATATATTTGAATTTATTAACGGTACTTTAGATGTGTAAATTTTTTGTATTTAAAATATCTTAGTTGGTAAATCAGGAACTCTAATGTGATCAATAAACTGTCTTCATAGAAGAGGGAAAATTGCTTTTTGCTATAATAGTTGAATGAACAACTCCTCTGCCTGCCAGTGGATGAGCAGTTCAAGTACCCATTATTCACATTAGTATGTTCCAAGATTAATATGACTGTTAAGAAGACCGACACTTCCAAAAAAGTAATTTTCACATTGCATTTCTCTTTTCATTCGAATTTCTTCACTTCTAATGATACACCTCCTCATGATTGTCAGATTTTCTGAGTGTGTGATAGGAAAGAGGATTTACCATGAATTTTGGTAGTTGAACATAAGGAGCAAAAGATGTTGTCTCTACGTTCTTCATATCAGAATGGAGGAAATTAGGGGTCCAGTAATCATCTGCAGTCAGACTTCAGTAATATTCTGATAGATAATACAAAAATCTGAAGCTGACTCAGTGTTTGTATGTGAGAAAAAAAGAGATGAGGAATAGTGACCTCAGTTTGGAAAAAAAAAAACATTTGGTGACCTGTCTGTACTTTAAAGGTGGCGAGATTTTGGGATGGAGGAGGGACAGAGGAGACTGCTGGTGGCAATCCTCAGATGATGCCATGTAGATATTTTGGATTCTTCCTGGGTATTCTACACAGAATTCTTAAAACCCAGGAAGTGGTGACAAATTTTTCTGGGATATTCAGTGTATCTCTTCTCATCTCCTGGATACAGCTCCCTTCAATCTCTCCACACACTCCTTTAGCTCTTAGGAACTTACTAGTTTCTCTCTACTTTCTGTTGCTCTTCTTATGAGTCAAAGCCATAGCAGTTATTTCTGTTCCTGATATGGTAACCACAGAGGATCTTGCACTTCATAAAATCTCTGTTAACGATCAGCAAGCAGAAGAAGAAATAAAGCTTAATGTGAAGAAAACCTTATTTATCAAGACTGTTAGAGGATTCAATACAGTTGTTCTCTCAGCTCTAAGGGAATGCTTCCTGGCACCTGAGCTATGACTAAGAGGCTGAAGAAAAGTGTGAAAGAACAGCAAAGAGAAGAGGGAAAGATCCATTAGGGGCAGAAAGCAGCTGTGGGGGAGCCTGGCCTGCATCAGGATCCAGCTGCAGCAGCTGCAGGTAGGCAGCCTCCAGGCAGCTTCTGAGGAGGCCACTCCAGCTGTGCAGCTGTCATTTCAACACTGGGATTTTTTGGCATTTGAACCATTTCCGTCTGACCCAACATACAAATTATGGCTTCCCAGACCCACAGAACTGCCCAAGTGATCTCCCTGTTGCAAAGAGCAGTGAAGCACTGGCCTGATCCATCATTAGCACAACAATGCGTGTTCCTCTGATCTCAGATCAGAGCTGTCATAGCAAGCTTGCTTCATGCAGTTCAAACCATTTCCCATTTGGTCCAGCAGAGCCCTTGGCTTTCTGGTCATTTCGTTGCTGGAAATAGGTAGGGAGAGCATGGATTTTGCATATTGTGATCCTGCTGGTTTGTTACATTTCTGTAACATCTCATTTTTGCTGAAACACCAGAATTTGACTTATAGAAACACTGGAGGACAACAGTGACATAACAGAGCACACCAACACAACTCTTATCACTAGAGCGCTCCGCGATGCGTTTTCCCTTGAGCAGTATATCAGGATTTGATGCATCATGCTGTTCCTTTCCTGATCTCTTCCTCCACTCCCCAGTTCTCACTTCTTCCACATCCCTTCTCTCACCCCCTCACCACAAACTGACAGGGCACATATATGACACCATAATCCCACAGTGTTATGTATTATTATTGCTTACTTATGCCGAGTGCTATATATAGCAAAGAACACAGCTATATTTGTGCTGTAATAACTTATTAACTGGTTGTCACGTAAGTGGGACTTCTCATTTTTGAACAATGAGTCACTTTTATTTAGTCATTACAGAAAAGAAAGTCAAAATTAACCTTGAGCACCAGATTCAAATCTAATTAATGTCTGGAAGTGTTACAAAATATGCACTCAAGTATTTACCAAGTTAGAAAGAAAAAGAAAATATTTTATATTAGCTCTCTTCTGAGCTGATGCTGTATCTGCCACTGTTGATTTTCCAATATTTATTATTGTTTAATTAAGCTTTTATTAGCATTTTAAATCCTGATCCTACTCTTTGTCAAATACCAGGTTTTTCAAAGGGTTCCCAGTATATGTAAGTACCTGCGTGCATCGCAATACTTGCTTTTCAACAGAAAAGAACAGCTTACCTTTGCCCACCAGCTAGAGAGCATGAAGTACGTGTTAACATTTTCCTCCCCAAACTGTTCTGCCACATAGAGCCCCAAGGATCCATACTTGTCATATATGTTTCGCTTGGATAGATCAGTCAGTGTTGCATGAGCATTGTTAATCTCTTTAAATTTTTCGGCAGCCTCTGGGTTGTCAGGGTTCTTGTCGGGATGATATTTCAGAGCCAGTTTTCTTAAACATGGGAAAAAAAACCACAAAGAAAAAAAAATCGGTAGTGTGTACCTATATGTTGATATACACAGATACAAATAAACCTTTGCAAAATAGACTCAATTATTTTGAACACTGTGTTCACCCTGGGCCTTCTTATTTCCAGATCTAATGCATGCAGAGCATTCAGTGAAAGGAAAGTGACACTGCAAATGAAAGTTTTTTGTGTTTTTAAAGAGGTGTTCTGATTACACTAAGCATAAAGGTCATGCCTTGAGAACTAGTCAGCTCCCAAGGTAAGTAAGTAAGGAAGAGATGCTGAAAGCACAGATTTTAGCATGATAATAAATCACAATCATTTGTTGCACTATGTTTGCCAGCTGATTTGCATCCGTTAGCAGGTTCAACAAAGATAAAGATTTTGTAAAAGTTTTTAAAAAACATGTTTATCCCATCAAAATTATAGCAAGTGTTTGATTGTTTATCAATAGTAACTGTATTACAATTTTGTAAACAATGCCTGTGTTTGCAGGAGCCTGGACAGTGATGATGAAAAATAAATCTAGGAGTTGAAAGAGCATCTTTATGAAATACATGATGGAAAGGCATAGAAAGTTAGCCCAAGTTTCTAATGCCTGTCTTTGGGCCTAATTCACCAGTGCCGCATTTCTGAGTCAGTCTTAGCACGGCAGAAGCTGATTGCTGACTGCTTTGGGCTGTCTGTGCTGTTTAGGCTTTTGCTGGGACAGAGCTCAGTGCTGTCTCTTTTCTCTGACTGCACTCATTGCTACAGCATCTGAATACAGCCACAACTTGAAAGCAGCAGTGTGGGACCATTGGCTCACAAATAACACTGGGGAAGTGCAGCTTTGGAGAAGAGAGGGTTTGCGTCCAAGCACGTTGGAGTAGTGTGAGCTCACATGTACCTGCAGAACAAGCACAGACGTGTATCTTTTCGAAAATCTCCACTCCCTTTGAAGCAGTAGAAATAAGATTTTCCCAGGACATTTATGTAATGACTAGTGCTGACCTCTAGTGGTATTAAAAGTGATTGAGTAGCATGTTCCCTTATGTGATCCTCACCTAAGCCCAGCTATGTGGTATTTTGTGAATATTCTTTCTGAGTGCTTCCTGCCCATTATGCCAAAACAAACGAAAAAAACAAATGAATGAATGAATAAGTAAGTAAGTAAATAAATAAATTGTGATATGAAGGCTCTGTGCCCGCACTAACAAATTTATCCTCTGAGAGGGGTACTGCTTGGCTTTCTACTGAAGTCTCAGTACATGTTATTCATCTAGTAAAATGTAAGTGCTTTGCTCTTGATGCAAGTTCATGCCTTGGAGGCATTTTGGCAATATCAAGACTGATATAAGCCTGGGATTAGCCTCTGCCAACAGTCGCTCCAGTTCTGTACACTGAACTCAAATCGTCTTCTCATAGATAACAACTAACTCCTTAAACATGTCTCTAATAATATAAATAAGTTCATGTTCAGTCAGATTTAATATAGTGTGCGTATGGTACCTTAAACATAATAAAATATGAAATAGGAAAACTGGAAAAACAAGTTAATTCTTGCATGACTAATGACATAATGTACCATCCAAGTATTTAAGTAGGTTATGCAATCTATTCCTTTTCTTAGCTGAAAACAAAACCTAGCAATTAGAATGAAAAATAGGAGAGATATTGCTCTCAAAACTCATGCTTGGCTAGAAGCATCAGGCAATCAGTCTCTGGCCATTCTCCAACAAGTAACAGACCCAAAGACCTCTTCTGCCCTCTTCATTTCCCCCCAAATACCATAAAAATAAGAATATGAACTCAGTGTAATTTCAAAGAGTGAAAATTATGCTAGTCGCATGCTCTCTTTAGCTTAGTATTCCTTTACAATGTTAACAGCATTCAACATTTTACTGTTAATAAAATAGGAGATATATTCTTTGGTTTTGGGAAAACTCAATAAAAATATTACAATAACAAAACAACTCTCTACACACGAAGATGACGTATACTAATCAGTGATAAAATTAAGTACTGGGACAGAGATCTATATAGTGAAAGTATATATGAGAGAAAGAACTCCATTAGGTTCAGCCCAAGAAACAGTAAGAGTAAGAACAAGAACTACAAGACAACATTGTCTTCTGCGATGGGGTTACAGTGCTGGTGGATAAGGAAAGAAAAACTGACATCATCTACTTTGACTTGTGAAAAACATTTGATGGCACTGGAAAAGGTTGCCCAGAGAAGCTGTGGATACCTCCTCCCCAGAATTACTTAAGGACAAGTGGCAAGCAACTTTGAGCAAGTAGTGGTAGTATCTCTGCGCATAGCAAAGGGATAGGAACTAGGTGGATTTGATAGTTCCTTCCAGCCGAAATCATTCTCTGATTCTATGATTCCATGACATAAGACAGTGTGACAGGTACCTAGAAGCTCCCACATGAGTCTCTGGCAAGTGAAATGTGTACCTAACAGATAATGTTGGTTTATTAAGAATACAGAATAGGGAGAAAGACAAAGAAAAGGAGAGTAAAATGAACACAGATAATTTGTGGCACAATCCTTGAAAAAACATGTAGATTTATGGTCATTCAGATTTTAAGATGATGAGCGACTCTTTTCTTCCTCACACTGGCACAACTGACCACATCAGCCCTTGACAGTGGCAAGCAATGACACAGTTGGGAGGTGAAGTGAGTGCATGAAGGCCCGTTGAAGGTGTAGTGGTGTTGGAGGTGAGTGTGTCTGGGTGTGGAGTGGGAGGAGAGGCATTGTTGTGCTGTGCTATGGCCGTAGGAATAATGTGGATGGGAGCGTGAAGGGTGTGGTGCAGGGCAGGTCCCTGTGATTCCTTCGATAGCTCAGCTGGTAGAGCGGAGGACTGTAGGCTCCCTTGCACGGCCATCCTTAGGTCGCTGGTTCAACTCCGGCTCGAAGGAGTGCTCTTTTGGCTCTTGCCCCGACTTGAGTCGGCGGCACTGGTGCATTAGCACCCCTGGCCGTGCGTCTCGTATTTTGAGGGATCTCAGGCTGGAGCTCTGGCGGGTGCAGGAGAAGAGGACGCTCTGTGGTGGTTTGCGTTGCAGATCGGGCAGGTGCTGTTGGTCTTGAGCACGGGTGTGTTTGACAGGAGCAGCACCACCTGGAAACTGGGAGTGTCTGTTGGGTGTGCAAAGAAGGGTGCTGTGAGGGCGAGAGTTGTGTGCAGGGCCGCACGGGTGAGG
>NC_034410.1:113541802-113563813 GCF_002078875.1 Numida meleagris | reverse complement strand
GGTGAGGGGTGGTTACGTGAGAGCTGAGGGGAGGTGAGGTGGAAGCTGTGTTCTGGGGAATTAGCTCAAGTGGTAGAGCGCTCGCTTAGCATGTGAGAGGCAGCGGGATCGATGCCCGCATTCTCCAATGCTTTTCATCCCCTTGCCTGGACTCTTGGCAGAAGGGACACCATGGCCTCTGGGGCTGTGTGGGGAGACCTCAGGGTGCCCGGGCTCCAGAAGAAGGAGGGAGCTCGAGGATGCAACTTGGTGAGGTACAGAATGGGGTCTGGATCAAAGAAAGGGGTTCTCTGCAGTTCCTCATCACTTGGGCAATGGTGGCAGGATTACCATGCACTTTTGAGGCCTTAGTGTACAAAGACAGCTAGCTATCAGGAAATTCTGTGTCTTCTTGCATACTACTTCACTGTCAGACTGGAAAGCAGAAGTCAATGGACAGTTCAAGTTATTATGCCTTTTTTTCTAATTAGGATTTTTTTATTTTTTTGGTAGGGTATTGAAGTTAAACAGATCTCCTTTGAAATTCTGCTGATTAAAAGCCCGTTAGCATTATCTGCTTGAGAAATTAAATTGTGCCAAACTCCAAATCAAAGCACAGAGAGGTAACTCTGTCATGTTTATTAAAAAGTAAATTTTGCCCTGGGCTGTGGTAGTATAATTAATACTGACTTAATTAATAATGGCAGGAAACTCAGAATCAGGTATTGCTGGTTTCATACCTTATACTAAAGAATACCAGTTCAGCAGCAGATTTTTGGATTAGCATAAATTAATCTATAATTAAAGCAAATCTGTGAGACTGACTCATCATTTTATCTTGCAAATATTTACAGCTACTTCATTAAAAGTGAATCCCTTTGACATTTCCACTTTAGTCAGAAGCAGTCCTTTTTTTGCTGTAATTACTAATAAAGATGGATAAAGCACTACTGTCAGTTTTACCACAGATCTTTGTGTAAATCATCTGTATTCATGTTCAGCATTAAATAAAGTTAATTTCATTCTACATTCTTCCATGACAGCTCTCTTCTTTAGGGACTAAAGAAGGTCTCCTTTCCAGAATCTTAAATATAAAAGCAACAAGAAAGCATAAGGTTTGATACAGAACATGGTTTCTGCAGCTAGGCTGTACTACAGGGACACAGAAGGTCCAAGTCATGAGTGAATTCAATACTGTAGTAAGTTTATTCCCCAGTGGTATAGTTATGCAAGACAACAGAATCATGATATAGTTTTGTTTCCATTGTGCAAATAGTTTGGCCATTCATTACTGTTCCTACCGCTGTTGAACTATGAAATATGCTGAAATATGCTTTTTAGGAAAGAGAGAGAGAGATGCAATTTGACCCAGCAAAATTCAAGCTAAAAGATAAGCAAAAAGACCTGTATCATAACCTCTTTTTTCAGTTCAAATATGTTTTTATATTTGATAGTGTGTTGAAGCTGTACCACTAACACACTGCAATGAACAACGTCCCGAACGACGGTGTAATAGACATTTTGCTATATTTATTAAGTCCCTAAATACACTCCTGGCATATTTTGATGTCAAGAACATCTATTTCACTGATGACATTTAATGTTCTTTCTCTTTTAGTAGTAGCAGAACAGATTTAAGAGCAAAAAGACCCATAAAATCTTCTAGACGTACTTCTAGGCCTTGTTAAATTTCAAGAACAAAATACATTTCATCATGTTGTTAACTTCTGTTTGAGTAAAACTTATTTAAAGTCCTCCCTTCTTTTTCAAAAAAGAAATTCCTTTGCCAGTGTTTCAGTTGTTGGTTATGCTCACTGTTAAAACCAAATACCCCATTTTGGTTTATTGCTTAACTGGTTTTAGAGTCTGTCCAGGTGGTTTTGGTTATGTCTCTCTTCATACACCAAAGAACCCCCTTGCACCTAACATTATTCCTTTACAAAGTCTTTACACACTGCAATTAAATATGTTCCAGCTTTTTTTATTTGTTTCTTAATGAGATAAACTGATTCTACTCCTTCTGTCTCTTACTGTAGTCCCTGAATCATCATGCACTTTTGTGCATAGGCTTCAGTTTTCAACATTCTTCTGGAAAAGGTGTTAACACAGGAACTGGATGTGTTATTCTAGGGCTGTGCTTTGCAAACATGGTCTGCTTTTTTTTATTGTAACAGTCTGACCTCCCATTTGTCTGGATTCAAACAATTAAGATAAAGTGCACAGGTTGCTTTTGGGATGAAATCAATGGGTTCACAGAGAATCATCTCTGAATCTTTTCAGTCTCACAGAGGAAAAAGAAATTTTAACAACAAATGTCTGAAGTGCAAGTTACCCAAAAGGGTTTTACCATTACAAGTGTGTCAGACACATAAACGTTCTTTGTCAAGTGTTGTGGCTAATAAAACTCTAATGTAAATAGTTATACTGTTTCTAACTGTCATTATGTTTTTCTTTGCTTCATGGAACTAGAATAAACTACTCTGTGGTAAGAACTTGTATAACTATACAATATTGAGAGTGGGTATGTTCCATTAATTTAAGAAGCAACTTTGCTGAGTACGGATAATTTCTTATTTTGCAGTTTTAGACAATGACTCAGATGCAAACACTGTTTGCCATTGATTTAACTGGTTGTCAACTCCAGTCTCAACTTAATGATGACATATTAAAATCAACATTAGCTTTTCAACTGCTGACAATTTTAGCATTTTGAAGGGTGGTGAGCATTGAGTCCCACAAAGGCAGAAACTAAGTACAAAAAGGAAAAATTTCAGAAACAGGTATGAACACACACACATACACATCCAAAGTAAAATAAGCAAAAAGAAAAGAAATAAATAGTGATCTTAAGAATAATTTTGTTTTGCCACTACAAGATGCTAAATGTAAAAATGTTAGCAAACACATTCAGTGTTATAGCTCTGTAACTTCTATGGAAGGATCCTCCCGAAACCACTCAGAATGGCTGCTAGGGGCAGCACAAACTCTGTAGAGAATTCACAGTCTGTGCACAACATTCCCTCAATTGCAGTAAGAAAAAAAAGTTGCTTGTGTTTAGACACATTGCAAAACACATCTTGCATACCTGTAGGACTTCTTAATCTCATCATGTGTTGCTCCCTTCTCTAGGGCCAGGATTCCATACAATGCTTCCCCTGATGTTGACAAAGAACGTTGCCTTTGTTCAGCCATATTAGCAGTGTACTACCAAAGCTGCTAACAAAGAACAGAATTTAAAATAGCAGGGACTGCAAGTATATGTGGATAATATTTCTAAGAAAAAGTTAAAATAATTTATATGATTTACAAGGTAGTAAAACTAAAATAAAATTTCCTTTAAATTGCTCTCCATTCCTTAAGATATTTCAAAGTATTTCCCATACATAAGACGGGAATACCTCTACAGGGTGCTCAGGATGACTGCAGTGCCAACTTCTGTGCCTGAGGATATGTGAAATGAATCTGGATCTAGGCAAGCAGGAGAGCGATCTCAGTTTTATAGAGTATATTGTTTTGTTTATTGCAATCTTATGTATGAGAAATACTGAAGTCAATCAGAATCCTACCCATTTTGAAGCATGGTTTACAATACAAGAATTTGGTCAGAATTCATGAGCTTGTTATACATCTACCATGGTAACCTTAATGTATAGTGCAAGTAAAGGCTAAGCACAGGCCAACAGATTTAGTCCCCTTCAGATCTATCATTCACTCCTTCAGGAGTCTCAAAGGTAAAGCAGACAAACAAATGTTTCTGCACCGAATAGCCTCTGCTACCTACTTGCCATTCACAATTCATCCTCTGGATTTGAGGAACCAAATGTCTCAAAGCAAACCCAGATAACGCTAGGTAATGACATGAAGAAACTCATATACAACATAATTTAAAAGACCAGATGTAAACAACTATAGTTCATAAAGAGAAAGCTGCATCTCTTTGTTGGCAGACTTGCTACAACAAAATTTTCAATGCAACCTCTTCATTTCTTTGAATGTTGCGCCTTTCTCTAAATGTTGACAGGTGATCACAGAAAAAGTCTAAAAGTGAGCTATAACTCCAGTTATAAGAAGAATTTCTAAGAACCTGCTCTGTTTGGTAAGACTACCCACTCTGATCTTTCACCCCTCTCACTGCTGAGCTGGAAATACTATCTTGCTGTTATTCATATATTATTTACTAGGCCACATTTTGGTTCAGAACCAGCCATGTAACACTTTTAAGCTCCTTAGCTTTGTTCAGTACTAAAAAGAACAGCAAATACCATGCAAATACACACAGATACATAATAAAGTGAGTAATACTGGTACATAGTGTGTGATTTACTAAGCAACTTAAATTTATTCATATTTACTTTGATATTTTCTTTTTCTAATAAGCTAATACAACTCAGGGTCTGTGAGCAGCTGAAAAAAAAATCCTTTTAACTGTCACACACAAGCTATCAACTAAATAGACAAAACTTAGATTTTTAAATTAAAAAACTAATAATGAATTTATGTTCAAGCTTATAGATACTGCTTCATCAACTGCAGTAGTTACAATGCTACTTGTTAATAATATGTCCATAACATATTTAACCTAATCTTGGGATCTATCCTGATCA
This sequence comes from Numida meleagris, assembly GCF_002078875.1. Lineage (NCBI taxonomy): Eukaryota > Metazoa > Chordata > Aves > Galliformes > Numididae > Numida > Numida meleagris. The sequence goes on along the minus strand of NC_034410.1, from coordinate 113,559,230 downwards.
CACAGGAATCGTGCAAAGCACATTGAACCTGATAACGCAAGAGGCAATGCTAGGCAACCATGTAAAGTCACAGTTATACAGGATTATTTTAAAATTCCATTACATAATGGTGATTATCTACATGGCAACCCCAAAGCATAAAACAAAATTGAAGTTATGATGGATTTTATTCTGAAGAACAAAAAAGTAATGTAATTTGTGCTTTCTCATAAAATAATGGCCAGTCAGCTATATAAAAAATTTCAACTCAATAGCCTAATCAGTCTTCTAGTGATGAATCACCTTGAAGGTCTAGCTAATCAAAGTTATTGCTTACTTATTTAAAGCAGTCCCATAAAATACAAAAAGAACTAGGAGATAACACTTTCCTACAAAATGTTATGCTCTACAAATTAAGGAAGATAAAACGATTACAATTTTAGTACTAGATTCCGGATGGCTAAAATTGTGTTGGAATCCTATTTTCAGGCTATGTATTTTTGTTCCAATAGAACACAGACAAGAAGATGTTGTTTACTTCCTTAACTGACTAAAAGATAAAATTCCAATAACAATCCCACATCTCCTAAGAGAATGGCACCCCAGATAACGTTAACTTTTTCTGTGCTAATCTTATACTATCCAGCATCAAGTACCTTACACAAGGGTTCTAACAACTTTTTTTTTTTTTTTTGCATACACCCCTAACTTGTCTGGTTTTGCTGTGAAAAACAAGGCAAGGTGATTCAAATAACATACCTGCTTCAAATAGTGGTGGAACAGCCTGGCGTGTATTAAGTCACAACATCATCAATTTGCTATCTGGGTGTCTTTAGGCAAATACAATCCAAAGGGAAAGAAGTAAGTGCCACCAGAAGCCCTGTTCCACTGAAAGCAGCTGCTGCTTTTCATCCTTCACATTCAAGGTTAAACAGGTCAGTGGAGTCTGATTACTCTTTTTGTTTGTTTGTCCAGTATCCGATTGGTTATCTCTCAGGAAGACCTATAAAAGAATGAATAAAACATTCATGAACATAAAGGCTGGTGTATCTGAGAGTTGCTGACACAAAAAAAAAAAATATGGCACATCCATGTATTTAGTTAGTGGTTTTTCTGTGCTTTACTCTTGATGGAAACTTGAATTTGTCCTTTTTTTTCTTTTTTAGTGTGAATGTGTTAAGTTTATTTAATGATACAACAGTCTTCCTCTAAATTTCACTTCTTTGAGACCAGCAATGGCTTCAGTTTACTACGTAGTCTCTTCAGGAGCAAGATTAAGTGAAGATCCTTTAGGACTCCTCCTGAATTCTTGTAATATTTTATATCAAAGCAGTTATGGGGTGTCTTTGTTTATTCTAATATAGCTTTTCCTCTGTTATATCATTGAAAAGTCTAGAGAGCCATTTCTTTCCATTTGAAGTGGAAAAGGCTAAATTCCAGAGACTTAACAGGATGGCTCTTGGGATGCCATCCTTGCAACCAAACAAATTCATCCTTGGAACTAAACCCTCCACAGGCTGAATGGAAATGCCCCCCACATTGTGACCCCCTCCATGGACTGCAGGGGAATCTCTTCTTCACTGTGGTGTCCACCATGGGCTGCAAGGAAACACCTGCTCTGGCAACTCTTCCTCCACTTTCTCTGATGTTTGAGTTTGCAGGGCGGTTTTTCACTTTTTTTTCCCCCAGTCCTCATTGACTTGGAGTATTTTACTATTTCTTGAACATTTTTCCCTCAGTACCACCAGCATGGCTGATGGGCTCATTTCCAGGACATTAAAAACCGAGTAGGTACAGCTAATTCTATCATGTTGAATGAACACAATAAAATAGATGATTTGATCATAACGCTTGGTCTCAAACTTTGAAATAACTTTATAATTATTGCAAAAGCAAACAAAAAAACCAATGATTTTTTTAATGGTAAGAAGAAATCGATGGGGGAAATACAAAAGGAAGAAAATAACATGACCTTGAGTTTACCCAAATTCTCTGTACTTATATACATCGTATTGTCAAAAAGAAACTGGCATTCTGCGTTCTTGTCTCATGGGCTGTTCTGTGTGTATACAGCTCCCTCTGGTGTGTTAACACTGCTTTGTAACCTATGCTGTTTTTCTCATAAGAATTCTTGGTTTGTTTGAAGGAAATGAACACTGTATCTGCACATCTAGGTTTTTTTTTTTCCCCTTGGCAAACAACAGTCTAGGTACATTCCAATAAATCTGTAAAGGATTCAAACTTCAGTGAATTGTCATAACTCTTTCTTCAAATCATCTATATAATTTAGAAGAACAAAACATATCGTTTAATATTAATTCACTCCTCTTGTTAAATTTTTACTTTTTGTATCATAACACATAGTTACCTAATAGTACACCATGACCCCATGATAGCAGTCAAAGCAAAACTAAGATGTTCCTCGTCCCAAAGGACCTTATATTTAAGTAAGTCTTACTTACATTTTACGTTTCATTTATACACTACAAGCATTTCAAAACAAACAAATCACAACATGTCTGGAAACACAAAGCTGTGTATCAGCCTATAAAAGTTTGAAACTTGGCCCAGACTGAGCAGGAGGTCCAGAGTTTCTTCAGAAGCCTGCAGCTGCACAGAGGTAGGAGTTGAAGAATTCTGAATCACCCTGGTCCTTCCCCCCACCGCTCCCTCCTGTTCCTGGCTCACAGCAAGTTCAGAAGCTAAGAGCCTGGAGCTGAAAGACAGGTAGGTACACACACCTGCATGAAAGGACTGGCATCATTGCTCAACAATGGTGTGAATTTTCAGCTTCCAAGATAAGGAAAGACGATTTTTAAAAGCTGAATTTTTTTTTTGAGTTTGTTGAATCAGGTGTTGTTAATATTGACATCACCAAAGCATGTAGGAGATATAAGTGGTTAGATAGGTCACGCCCAACCTCCATGAAGAATCTACTGACTCTTGAGTCTAATATAAGCAAGGAAAGAAAACCTCTGATTTTACTCAGAGAAATGTGGGAAGTGAAATACATTATTTTGCTGACATGCTTTAGTATAGTCAGCAGGTTGAGGGAGGTGCTCCTTCCTCTCTGCTCAGCGCTGGAGTGCTGTGTCCAGTTCTGGGCTCCCTGGAACAAGAGACACCTTAGAATACTGAAGAGAGCCCAGCAAAGGGGCATGAAATTGATGAAGGGACTGAAGCACCGTTCCTATGAAGAAGGGCTGAGAGAGTTGGGAGCAGTGAGCCTACAAGACAGAAGTGGGGATCTCATCAGTGTAAATACGTGATGGGAGGGCGAAGAGGATCAAGCCAAGCTCTGTTCAGTGATGACCAGTGCCAGGACAAGAAGCAATGGGCACAAACTGGAATTTCCCTATGGAGGTTCGCCCTGAACACCAGCAAGCACTTCTGTGCTGTGTGGGTGATGGAGCCACTAGCACAGGTGTGGAGTCTCCTCCTTTGAGGTCTTCAGAAGCTGCCTGGACATGGGCCTGGATACCCTGCTCTGGTGTCCCTGCTTGGACCAGATGGGTCTGAGGGGTTGGACCAGATGGACACAGAGATCATTCCCAACCCCAACCATTCTGTGAACTTGGGTGTTTTATTGCTTTCAGTGTCCTGCTTTATGTAATTAGTAATTTCTAGAATGATTTCATTTACTTAATTTCCAGCCCTGATGCAAGCATGTAAATGCTTCCTTTCCCCAAAACTTTCCCAATCTGATTACTTTTATAACTCATTTCTCTGCCTTACTCTGCCAAAAAGGTGGTAAGAACACTAACAGGATATTGGAAATTATATTGGAGACTGACAAGAAGTGAGAAAATAAGGAAGATGAGGAGCCTGAAACAAGAACTCTTGCTAGTTGATGACTTTTCTCAGGTGAATGGATGGCAATTAGAAAAAAAGACCCTGAACTAGTAAAGCATGAAAATGTGAGTGAAGTATGGTAGGTTAATAAGATGAGAGAGGGTATGTATCACAATAATGGGCATATACAGTGCTAATGTGTACCATTTTTTTCAGTCCTTGAGCATGATCTATCTTTCATTCTGTATTTGAATATTTTGCTGTGTTGATGTCAATTTTTATAGCACCCAATTGAACAACCTAATCAAAGGGCAACACATTGAGCAAGTGGAAAAGGATGCTTCTGCCAAGATGTGCTGGGTCTCTGGTTCAGGATTGGGGACTGAGTTTTGTTAACAAGAGAAGAATGCTTCTGAGGCAGCTACATCCTCAAATGTTCTTACCATTTCTTTTCAGTCAGTTCTGAATCACATGCCCTATATGATAGATATTCAAACAATCTCCTAAAAAAGAGAGAATTGTTTTAAGCACTTTTCTTAGGAATGAGTCTTTTAAGATCTCAGACAAGCCCAACAATTCTTCAGCAATAAATTACATTCTTGTCACATTCCTATGTTACTGAATAGTCACTGTCATTACGGTTTCAAAAGAAATACAGAACAGATTTAAATAATATGATTGCATTGCATCCATTTTTAAATACATATAGCTATATTGGAAGTAAGGTATTCCATCTGGTTAGCCATCTGTAACTCCATCTATTCAAGAAGTATTCATAAGAGAACAACCATATATTTGAATTCTCTGAACATATTGTGACCTTCTGTTACTATTCACATAGAGTATCTCAATTTAAATGTATTTTGGGTTTTTAATATCTCTCAACAACTGTACTATTTGAAAAAGTAGCAAACCAAAGAAATACAAACCTCAAATGAACAGTCTGTTGCACACGCAAATTGCTCGTGCCTTCACCTGGTCAGTTTGACCCAGAAGAGTAATCCAGAACTTAACTTCCTAGCTCATGCAAGTAAAATCAGTTTGAAGGCTTGGTGGACTACCTAAGTGATATGCATATAAATACTTCTTTTTCCCAAAAATAAAATTTGAAGCAATTAAGTTTTAAGTAACAGTAATATACTTAAGTTTTTTAACAAGAAATTCAGTGGAGCACCAGGAATTTTACTTTTATCTGAAGTTTAGGAGATGGTTCTGTCTCCCTAAATTTAAAGTGGAGGTAGCCATAACCACCAAGGTTATTATGGTTTATTGCTAAAAAAATGAGTAACTAAGACATAAATCATATCGATCTGTCTGGCGTGAAGTTAAATTTCTTTCTGAAAAACAAATATAGGAAGTTCCTAGTTTATACAACTTTGACAACTCAGAGGTAAGTTGTCTGTGACTTCAAGCAAAAGCGAAGCGTGTCTTCTAATGCTGTCTTTAGGCAGAGTCTCAGTAATTTATTTTTCAAACAGCTGTAGCAACTCAAGGCATTATTCTACCACTATGTACTTTACGTTAACAATCCCACAGTTTAATAGCAAGGAAAATGAATGCATTTTAGCACAGCCTAATTAGCTACAGCTAGGAATCAGGAAGATTATCTTGAACAGTATAAGTGAGTGCTTTGACTTGCTTTTGAGCTTATTTTACCAGGAACAGATTAGGAAGCTGCAGGACCACAACTCAGTACCTGCTCCTTAGGAACCTCCAGCTGCTTTCAGTCCTCTCCACTAGGCACAACCTTCCTCCAGTACCCGATCACAGAACCACAGAATGGCTTGGGTTGGAAGAGACTCCAAGGATCATCAAGTTCCAACCCCCCTGCCATGGCAGGGCCACCAACCTCCAGATCTGGTACTAGACCAGGCTGCTCAGGGCCCCATCCAACCTGCTCTTGAACACCTCCAGGGATGTGAGCATCCACAACCTGTCTGGGCAGCCTGTTCCAGCACCTCACCATTCTCACTAAAGAACTTCCCCCTGATATCCAATCTAAATCTTACCTCCTTGAGCTTAAAACCATTCTCCCTTTTCCTATTGCTATCTACCCGAGTGAAAAGTTGATTCCCCTCCTTTTTATAATCCCCTTTTAAATACTGGAAAGCTGCAATGAGGTCACCCTGCAGCTTTCTCGTCTCCAGGCTGAACAAGCCCAGTTCCCTTGACCTGTCTTCGTAGGGGAGGTGCTCCAGCCCTCTGATCATCTTTGTGACACTCCTTTGGACCCTCTCCAACAGCTCCACATCTTTCCTGTGTTGGGACCCCAGACCTGGGCGCAGTACTCCAGATAGGGCCTCATGAGTGCAGAGTAGAGAGGGACAATCACCTCCCTGCCCCTGCTGGCCACCCCTCTTCTGATGGAGTCAAGGATACCATTGGCCTTCCGAGCTGCAAATGATGTTCTCTCCACTTTTTCCTCCTTCATACAGTTCTCTTAAACAACCAACCACCTTTTGATGCCTTCTGCAGACTGTCTACACAAGTTCTTTCCTGAAATCCCCAGCATAGTCCTTGTCCTTGTCTCTGTCCCTTCACCTGCTCTCTGCTCTCCCCCAAGATCCCCCATGCTGGCTCCTCACCTAAATAGTTCCCAGGAGGAGGGGATGGAGCGGGGGAGATGGCAATCAGTAGTCATCTCTATTTGAAGCTTCATTAATCCACACAGAGGATTTATTACACTGCCATGGAAATGCTCACTTAACTGATGGCTGAGGAAAAAAAAATTCTTTTTAAAGTGCTGATGAGTAACTATCTTAAAACCTGCTATCTGCATCCAGCAAGGAATGACTTTTGAGTGGCTCAGTTAAAAAAAAAACAAACAAAGAATAAAAGCAATATGCAGTCTTAGGAGTAGAAGATTTACTGAATAATAGATGAGAAGATAGCCTCAGATTTATTTTTTCTTAATATCACTTATTTGGCATAAGTAAAGACTTCCTAAAAATTCATGTAATTAGCACAAATATTTCACCATTAAAGTAAATAAACAAAACCATAAATATCAGTGCTATTCTCTGCAGAGTAAATGTAGGAAAAGCAACTGGAAGTACTTCTCAGAAACTCAGCAAACTCACATTTCAGTAAATCAGTAGTTTAATTGTTAAAACTTTATCATATCTGTTCTTTGAGTTTTTGTCCCCCTCATTATGACAAGACCTTTCAGCTGAAAAATAGTCTGACATGAAACTCAGAGTTTGAAGCTGTGGGCTTAAGTCAATTTGAGCTGCCAACAAAGGAGTGGTCCAAAATTGCACTGATTTTAAAAAAATTATTATTTTTTTCCTCTCTTTCAAATCTGGCTTATTCCATGGCTGGCATCACTGCTAGAGCTGATGCAACAAAAGGGGTGACTACAAGCCTTTCGGCAGCAGTCGAGCTTTATGTTGTCTCCAGCTCACCCCAAAACTGCATCACAAAACCTACATGCAGGCCAGGATGCCTTACAAGAGTGAAATACAAGTAAATGCTGTGCAAAAGCTGGGAGGATGGATACTCTTGCGGCTATAAATATGTCAGTGTTTGACTATAGCCTGTGGCCACAGTACAGGCCAATGTTTGTCAACGTTTGTGGCTATAGTATAGGCCAACATTTGACAGTGTATCAGACATTTTCAAGGCTGCCAAGTTTATGTTGCCACCACTCTCTACTGGTTCAGTGGCCCAGAAGAAACTCCAGTTGGCTGGCTTGGCTGCATGGGGATGGCTATGAGGACAGGCCTCTGCCCACTCAGCTCTAACCCATCATGGCGCAGGCACTGCCTCCTCCTCCGCAGCCAGCAGAGCATGCAGGCAGCCTGAAAGCTTCACGGAGCGCTCTGCTAATTTGACAAAAGCATAATCATGTGCCCACGCCCGATCCAGATCAAATTTGTACTGCTGGGTGATGTGGCATGGCACAGCTCCAATGGTAATGATTGTGGAACCGCAGCACTCAGCTGGGGCTGCTGGGGCAGGTGAATTCCCTGCACAGGAGGGAGGTGTATGCCAGCTGCAGCCTATCGCTCTGTGGAGCTTCTCTGGGACGTGCCCCGATCTGTGGGGCAGCACTGTGCCCAGCGCTGCCAAACCGCCTTCCTTCGTGCCCTTGGAGGTGCAGGGTTGGCCTCCAACTGACAGCGCCAGGCAGGGGAAAAAAAAGGAAATTACGTGTCTGAGGTTTTTCTTTCAGGCAAGTCTCTTATAAAAATAAAGGAGTGTACAAGTGTCTTTGTTTTCCTGCCAACATTTATAAGAACTAATTAAGACTGAGGAGAGTTTCATTTGCCTGTTTATTTCACAGAGAGAAAAGCTAATGAAATTAACCCATTGATTATTTTGCAGCTGCCGGTTTTAATTGGGTTATGATTGAGAAACAAAAGGTGAGCGTAGTGGGGTGAGCAGCTGGGGCTGCAGGGTAGTTGTGGGCACGGGGCCAGTGGGGCCAGAATCCATCAGCTGAGTCCCAGTGTAGGGTCCCACCGCTGGCTCACACAGCTGGGCCACAGTGTGGGGTCCCACAGCTGTGTCACTCTGCTGATTACACCACTACAGCACACAGCTGGGTCCCAAAGCTGGGTCCCCACAGCTGGGCAGCACCATGGGATCCCACTGATGGGCTGCACCACTGGATCACACAGCTGGGTCCCACAGCTGAGTCCCACCACCACGTCACACAGCTAGGCCACACTGATGTCCAACAGCTGTGTCGCACCACTGGATCACTCAGCTGGATCCCACTGTTGGGTTGCAAAGCTGGGTCCCACCGCTGGACCACACTGTGAGGCCCCACAGCTAGGTCATGCAGTTGGGTCACATGGCACCATTTCTCCCATGGGACAAGAAACCAGTGCCAGAGCCACAGCTGCTTCTTTCCCAGCCTGGTAGCTTACTTGTCATAAGGTCAGCATAACCAAGCAGGTACTGGCACCAGAGTGCTGGCATTCATCGAGAACATCCTGCTCTTTACAACGTCATGACCTGGCTGTGGATGGCAATAGACAATTAAGGCTGCTCCATGGTAATTGCTATCCATAAATGAAGTATTATGTTTTACCAGAAAACAAACTTTGGTGGTAAATATTCACAGGCCTTAGCATAACGCATATTTCTTAGTTCAGGCAAAGTAATTACGAGGCATTTATTTTGTCAAAAAGTGCCCAGGACTTCAGGGAAAAATCATACAGAATTCAATAAAGAATGTTATGGCTGCAATCACACCTATAAAATAACTTCAATTCAGAAGGTGATTTTTCTGTATTCACTCTTGATTCAGAAGATGAGATCCCAGCCCTGTATGGATCAGTGGGACAGCTTCCAGCTAAGATAGACAGAAAAGCTGCATCCGATCATTTGCAGCTCTTATTTTTTTTCTATAAATTACTGTACGTGACTGGGGAGCCTAATGGGTTTTACTCTCATATTCTACAGGTTTTTTTTTTTTTTTTCAAAAGTGGAGGAGGATGATTCACTTTAGGGGAGGAGAGGTTCTTTATCTTCTTGCTTTCCATTAAAAAAAAAAAAAAACCATACAAAAAAAAAAAAACCACCAGCTCTGCAAACTTTTACAAGTTACTTCAAGTATTTCAAAAGACTTTACAAATAGGAGGGATTCCCAAATGTGATTTGTAGCTTTCGAGCAGGTGTGCTATTTTGGAAGGTGTCTTTGGGAATTGTGCAGCCCTACTGCCTTCAACCAGCTAAGGCTGGCTCAGGCACAAAGCTTTGTAAAAACCTCTCATATGGAAGTGAGATGATCTCTGTATTGTGAATAACAACTTTTACATGCTTACAGTAAAACAGCAAACCTTCCTGGAAAGCTGGGCAGAGGCCTTCTCACAGCAAGTCAGTGCCAGCATCCAGCATCCTCTGGCCAGAGCACAGCAGTAGTAAAGGCTCCCACCCTGTGCATGGGGTATGTGCAGTGTATTACAAGAATATTGCTAATAGTGATAATATTCAGTCTTTGTTGTTAATGTTTGTTCACACCACAATCTCCTCTGCTGGTGCCAGACACTTAACTTTGTCGCTTTCCTTCATAAATTGCTTCACAATTCAAAATATACAGCTTGCAATTACGGATTTCACTAAATTTTCCTTTTCCTTTTTGCACAGTATTTTAAAGTAACATGCAATTTAAATTACTGTGTCATTACAAATTGCACACAAAACAGTGCTTGTTTCTACATTTGATAAGTGGTGATTATAAATAAGTTTGCATGACAAATATACGTGCTTTTTTTTCCAGGTTGTGTTTAGAATGATCTATTTCATCAAATATTTCCACAGATGGACATTCACACATGTGGACATGATGAAGTGACAAGAAAATAAAAGTATATCTGAAAATTGAATTACAAAGCAAGTCAAATTTGGGAGCAGGACTTCATGCTCTGTGGATTGCTCCTATACCTTTCAATAAGCAATTCATTTCTGATGCAAATGATATTGACTTGCAATGTATTAGTATTGCTTACGGCTTCTTTAAAGACAGTTCTCCCACTATCTGAGAACTGATTATCTCGGCTACAGATGCAGTGACATACAGTTTGCCCACAGATCAACCAGTTCAAGGTCAGCACCGATACAGCCAATATTTTACCAAACTAAGCTACTTGGACCTATTCATTCTTGATTCTTTGTGCTTTGTAATGAAGCATGGGGATCTGTCTTTAGAGACACCACACTATTTTTGTCCTTTTAGAACAATTACAGGTATTTCAGAATATGTTTTTTTCTACTAATTTTGTGTAATCGTGATTTTGTTATCTATGTAAAACCCGCATAAACCCAGGCAGACATCATAGTTTTCCCTGTTTTTGGTTATTCTGTGAAAGATGCTGCTCTGCTACACTTGGATTAGTATAATTACTCAGTTAATATATTTTAGAATTAAATTGCTTAATAAAATTATATTAAATATTTAGAGTCTGGGGTGAGATTAAATATTATAAAAGTTGCTTATTTTCTTAGGCCTATGCTTTAGTAGCGTACAGACTTCTAGTTGTGTAATTTAACCTAGAAAAATGCTGACGTGGTATTGATTTATGTAGATTTAACCCATGTTCTGACACATGACTAGAGGGTGTTCTCCATAACTCCAACTCAGCAAAGCATGTAAGAACACGCATAGCATTAAGCATATGCTTTCTGCCACTAGTACTTTATCCTAGTCAACTCAGATTTTCACTGCAAGTTCTGCTATGCCTGTCCTTTACCATACGCATCATACACATATCCCGAGGAGTATGTGAAATTTTAAGCAAGGTTCTCTAAAATGAATTACTTTTTTGAGTAGCTGAGAAATCCCTTACGGAATCCTGGCTGAGACCATCTCCGTGGGTTTCTCTAACACAGATGATGTGGTGGAGCTGAGGGCTGACACCAAAAGGTGTGCTCTGTCCCTAGCTACATACCTGCACCTTTACCAGCTGTGCTGCTTGTCTGATCCCACTCTCTCTTTGCTCATTTACGTATTTAACTGGGGGAAGGTTCACTTTCTGCCAGAATAGCACCCTGAGCACTGCAGCAATAGGAGCACGCAGCTGGAGGTGTGTGATGCAGCGGCGTGGGAGAGGTGGGATGCAGCGCTGTGGCCCTCACAGCAGCACAGAGCTCAGCACACCTTATTTTCAACCCACACTTCAGTGCACTCTGCACCACCACGAGGCCCAGCCTCTGCGTTTTAGTGCTCTAAACCCCTCCCCCAGCTTTTAAACAAGGCCCTCTAATTAAATGCAAAGCTGCTTTTAAGAAATTGATTGAAAAATGTACTCCTAGCAGTCGGAGTGGCTTTTATCTGAACATAAAAGTCAGTTTATCAGAGTTAATCCTTTTAGTATGCACTTGTCTTACCAGAACAATTTTCTTTCATTTGGTCAAGACAAAGGAATTCAGGAGTTTCTGTAAACTAACCCTCCCCTCTCTTTGTTGCAGTTTTGTTGACATATTGGCAACATTCCTTCCAGTTTTAATTGGATTAAGCACATAGGAATTTAGCGAGTTGTAAATCAGACAGGATTCCAGCTACCTTTCTGCTATTGTTAAATACAAAAGGTCTAATAAAGAATAAAACTAAATAAAACGAGAGCTAGTCTCCTGAAAGTAATGAAATGCACTCGCTGCATTTGCTCAGGCAGTTAATGGGGGGGACAGGCAGAATGACAGCTGTTTTTCCAGGCTTTCAAGGAGAAGTAATGCTGAAGCCAATCCCAACACATCCTTTACTTCTCCGGGCAATGTCAGGATGCTACAAGTGGAAACCCAGAAAATGGGTTTTGGTATTAGTGCAGTCCTACCAACGAGCTGAAACAGAAGCGTAACAAGATGGAATGCCTGATGAATTTTTAACGCAAACTCAAAAGTAATGAAGAAACCAAAGTAGTACATTTAGCCATCTTTTGAAAAGAAAGGAAAAAAAATTACTTGAGATAGAAAGTAGACTAATCAGAATACTAATTAATACACATTTTTACTACTAATGTGATCCTCTGAATGTATTTGTTAATTCTAATCATATTTATCTCAACCTAAGGCTTTTCATGAGGGACTAACTGCACAAAATGGCAGAGGAAGGTGAGTTTAAGAGGAAGACTACTACATTCCTGGATGTAGTCACTCGAGTTATCAGATGTGCAAATGCTGCAAATTATTTTAACTCTCATTTCTGATTTGCTTCATGCTCCAGGGGGATAATGTCATTAATCTATTCTCTTTCTTGGCAGAAATTATCCAATAACTTTTGCACTTATAACAAAGCAACTATTCTAAATTCTCATGCAGATTAGCTTCTGCAATAAGGGAGTGCACTCATCTTCAAAATAATCAGAAATAACATGAGTTAAGCTGTTCTTTGAAAAAATCCAGTGTTACTAAGCGATGCCTCACTTTTCAGCTTTAAATGACAACAAGCTGCTTGCCTTTAGTTTCCAGCAGTGCCAAATAGTGAGATTAATAAGACACTGTTGCTTCAGTCAGGTTGGTACGTAGGAACTTCAGCTCATTATTTCACTTCTAGCAGTATTTGATATTCTCATTTTAATATTGCAAGACTTTAGCACCTGCCAATAGGCCAGTAAAGAATCAGATGAGACACCAGGAATCATTTGAACCTAAATACAACATCCAAATCCCAAACTAATTAGCAGTCCCTAATTATGGAGCTGCTTACCTTTTTTTTACGAGTCAAAATTGCTTTTAAAAAATCCTTGCTGAGACCATGCTAAAAATAGTAATTCCATCTTTGTGTACAGAAACCCAGAAAGGATGTGCAACTTTAATGAGGTATTGGGACAACATATAAAGCATTTTTTTCAAATAGTTACAAAACCAAATCAAATAAACAACTACATGTTCTGCAGACAAAATGGGCGATTAGTGCCTTTTGGCTTGTTACAGAAGCTAACAGATTCTGTAGGCTGATGGGTGTCCTCAGAAATGCTTCAGTTGTTTGGCTTGTTGAATGTGCAATGCATTCATGATGCCTATTCATCGGGTTCCAAGCCCCCTTCCATTACAGAACACCAAAACCAATGAATTTTCAGCTTCTGATCGATTGCACTAGCAAACTTGCAAGCTGCACCTCTGAAATTGCACCTGGGCTTCTCATATCCTCCCACTCTGATATCAAAAATGTTCTGCATATCAGCTGTTACACGTCTACAAATCACATGAGGAGAAGCTTTCTCCACAGGCTTTTGTTGACACCAATGCTCGTGGTCATTTTAATGCTACTGTAGCATGGGGATTTTTGTTTGGACAGCCATAACCACTGGGAAAACCATGACTTCAGTGGTTGAGACTATTTGTGCCGTGTCAACTCCAGCAAGTTTTCTAGAAATACATTTAAGAACTAGCAACTGTAGAAAAGAAGACCTTTCCACACTGCTATTGCCAACAATGCCATCATTGGATTTACAACAGGATGTCTTTGAAATTATAATTACATTTTTGTCACACTGCAGCTGTGTTCATAACTGACTTTTCTTAACCAGTTTTCACAGTCAGTCCCTGTTTCTGGAGGCTACAACAGGTCAGTAAAACTCCACTCTTAAACTGATGATAGGGGGTGGTTCTTAGGGCTGTGAGCAAAGAGAAATGGGAATCTGCTGGGATCAGTCTTTTTCAGTTTCTGCCTCAGCTGCTGGTTTTGGTGCAGAAGGGTAAGTGTCCATTAGCAAGCTTCAGTTCAGTTATTGACTAAATTGAGGTCCCCCACCTTCCCCCCTTCCTTCCTCCTTTCCTTCCTTCCTGTGAAGAAAAAAGGCACTTCAGACACAACCTGAATGGCTGCTGTCTTTCTTTTAATCATTGACTCTGAAAGTAACCTTAGGCAATTACTGTCTAGGTTAAGTGTCTAAAGTTAGGAAAGATGAACCTTGGCCACAGAGCACACAAAGCTGCTATAATGTAGGTGCCAAAATGATTGGAAACCATCCTTGGAGTAGTTAGCAATGGTTGATAGGTTAGATTAAACAGCATTCTTCAGGAGGCCTCTTCCAGGTCTTGGATTTAATCATTCACAGTAATTTCACTGCTGCTCTGACTGTTTTTGAGAGCACATTCCTGAAATCTGCAGGTAAAAGCTAGGAATGACAGGGCTGGTGTTCAAAACGATCCTGACCAGCCCCAGTGATGGTTTATCCAGTGAAGGCCGACACAAGCTACTGCACCATGGAAGGACCACCACAGTAGCAGGATGGACAACACTTGTGCAGCAGCTGATCTGGGGGTGCAGTGGGCAGCAAACAGGAGCCCAGGATGTCCTGTCTCCACAAAGTTCAAAAAAGACTGACATAGATCCAGGGGAAAATGGAGAAAAATGACAGCGGAGGAGAAAAGGGACACGGAGAGAGACAGGTGTGCTGCAGCTGGGCTGCTGTGTTTGGAGGTCCTATGGAAATGTACAGTATTCTGATAATAACTCAGAGTAGAAAAAAAAAAGGGTGTATCTGAGTATGTGCCAGAGAAGTGGCACATGCCAAAACCAAAGCATAACAATACAGCTACTGAGAACACAACTGAAAAGACATTATTTTCCCGCCTACAGAAATAAACCATGCTGCTTGTACCAAGTAACTTCGGTTCAGAAGAAAAGCTACAAACTGTCACGCATGTTGATTGTTTATCTGTACAAATAAGCATTTCAGTGCTCGTCAGGTGTTTTCCAAGTACAACCACGGCATGCCTTTGAGGATCCTTATTTTCTGTTTCGTACAAAAACGTGACTGAAGCCTCCTTCTCTGTGCAGACCGTTCAGCTCTGCCAGTGCGAGCTGACTGTGCCCCAAAGCAGCACTCTGTGCAGCACAGCAGGTCCAGCAGAACATTGTTCTGAAGTACCTGTGTGATTTGAGCCTCTTCCCACAGGAACAGTGAAACTGAACTAATTGTGTTTTTGTGATCTTCCATTTCGCTGGCTTTGCAAGGGTTCCCTGCTTTGTGACAAAACCGGCCATCAGCAATGCTTCTTCCCTGCTAGACAGCACCCCAACATGCTAATAATGCGTAAAACTGTGAATCTGAAGAGAATCAATGAATCTTTATTAATGCACCCTGAAGTTCAATACATTCAGACACCTAGTCTGTATGAAAGGCTGTACCTACCATGATAAAGAAGCCGCAGTACAAAGGGCTTGTGCAGATGAGCTACGGCACCTGATAACATCACACGGCGCTGCTAAGAAGTGCAGCACTGCGGTGCTCCAGGAACTCCACGGTTCACAGAGAACACAACTTAGCTCAAACAAAGTGCTCTGAATCAACACTTTGTTGTTGCTATGCCTGTATAATGAAGAAAATGAATAAAAACCTCTTTCTTGTGCTGCAAACTCTCAACTTGCACAAGACAGTCGGCAGAATAGGTACGATATAAAACACGGCATGTGCATTCTTTGTAATGCATTTAGGCTGCAAATATTTAATTTAAGCCATAATTCCAGGGTTTCCTCTTTCATCCAGGGTTGGGTTTCTTCTCAGTAAATTTGTACAGGAAACCATAGTCCAGATAATGTAACTTCTACATTTATGAAAAAAGAGTAATTTGTGTCCTAAAAACAAAACACGTAGGGGAGTCATCCACTGTCTGGAAAATCTATGCTTACTTCACAAGAATGCATTTCAGATTCCTTAAAGGTGTTTATATAATGTTAATTAGAGATCAAAGATAATTTGATTATGAGCGGGGGAGAAGAAAAGAAAATGCTGATTATGTTATTTAAGGATGTACTGGTGTATGACCTTAAAGAACAAGTTTCAACTGGTCTGATGGAAAGAATACACCACTGTTAGGAACCATAAAAACACCTTATCAATTACAACTTGACCTTGATTGAAACACACTCTGTACGCTCAGTAAAAATGTGCTTTCATTTCTCTGCAAAACATACTGCTGATAAATGAATTTTAGATGGGCTAGAGTAAAAATCCAACTTAACTGGGTACAGATTTGTGATTAGGAGAGAATCAAAAGTAACTTTGAAAAATGAATGGGGGGTGGGCAGTACTGACAAATTAAGTTCTGCCACCACTTTAGATGCAACCATGATTTAATGCAAGCAAAGCAAACATGAGAAAAAAAAAAGTCAAAGAATGCAGAGGAAAACCTGACATACCTTAATTCAATTAAGAAAGCCAAGCGCATTATTTTACCGTGAATTGTATGCTTATTATAAATTCGGAATGACTGCATACATTAGAATGTCATACACTGTAAAAGCTTGTTACACCTTTATTTGAAGAAAAAGGATAAAAACAGCTGAAAAAAGCTTCTAAGCTGAGGCAGCTGATGCACCGTCGCCTCTCTTGTCCATGTCCTTGTAATTATCTGTGATACAACACTGGATTGCAGTTCTACAAAAGAACGAGGTGCGTTTGTTAAATGTGTAGTTCAGAGAAAAATAGCCATCAGCCCACACCTATAAAACTTCTTGTTCTTGCAACTAGTTCAAACAGACAAAAATCCTCCAAACAAACCAGGCATTCTTTCTAAATGGGCTCCTCCAATGCCATGTCACTGCCTATAAATAACTGTTATCGTGTGAAATCTGAACCTTTCTGCCAGTAAGCGAGCGCTCGGGAGAACAATGTGTTATGCAAAATTAAGTCATATGAATCATTTCACAAAATTTGATTTTTAAGTGGGTACAGGCACTTCAAAGCACAGAAGCGCTCCCTTACCTATCACCCTATATATAGGATTTTTTTTTTTCTAATGACAGAGAAATAGAGAGATGAAAGGATGAAAAAAGGCAGCTGCAGGGAGAAGCAAGGGGAGAATTATTCCTAAAAATGGAACAAATAGTTCTGTCCCACTGAATGTGATGCACATCGCTGTGGTCCATACGACCTCTTGCGTTATTCCACGTCCTCCTGAGGAGTCCAGCTCCTGGGCTGATGTGATTTGCCAATAACCTATTTTTTACCTCCCAAATTACGTCGTCCTACCCCTCACGACGCAGAAAAAAGCCTTTATGCCTAGAAGCTGCACGCAAGCATTCAAACGCGAATACAAACTCCTCCGTCAACTACTTTTTATAGGGAATGAATTTCAAACAGAGCTGCCTCACGCGCTCCATTTCGAGGTGCCCAGGTCAGGCCGCCCCGACGCGGGTCCGGGGAGGGTAACAGCCGCCCCTCAGCGCCGCCCCGCCCCCCTCACCCCGCCGCTCCCGGCCCCG
>NC_034410.1:113529429-113540853 GCF_002078875.1 Numida meleagris | reverse complement strand
CGGCGTCCCGAGACCTCTTCAATGGAAGTATGCTGCCAGCTGCCGGTGCTGCCTCTCGACAGGCCGGTGCCGCAGCACGTCCTCAGCCGCAGAGGGGCCATCAGCTTCAGCTCCAGCTCCGCGCTCTTCGGCTGCCCCAACCCCCGGCAGCTTTCTCAGGTAGGCGCTGGGGCCGGGGCGGAGGGCCGGGGGCTGCCGGCGGGATGGGATGCCCGGGAGCCCGGCTGTTCGCGGCCCCGCTGGCGGAGAATGCGACATTTTGTGTGTGCCCGCTGGAGCCGGCCTCGCAGCGTCGGCTGCGGTGCGAGCGGTGACCTCCCGGGGTTATCCCCAGCGGCGGCCGGTCATCTGCCTCGCCTTCAGCTCCTAAGCTAGGGCTGCTGCCTAGCTTCCAGTTCGGGCCTTTCAAAGAAAGGCCAAGTTTCCGATGGTGCAGCCAAAAGCTGAAGCGACTCTACTGAAATAATGAACGTGCACTGCAGTATTCTGTTTAGGATGCTGAGCTGTGCCTCCCTCCAACTATGAGGACTTGGCAATCCGTCTCGAACGAGACAAAGCTCCGTGGCTTTGCATTGCCATGGTGTTGTTCCCTGCCCACATTACATCAGACTCGAGATGAACTCTGTGGTATCTTGTTTCATCCGATTGTGATGGAAATGTTACAGAAACGTGCATTATGACTTTCAGGTCAACAGAGAGGTTTTCCTTGAGAGGACTGTCCTGAATTTTGGGATGTGTGCTGGTATGGCCTTGGCCTCCCAGCAGACAGTAATAGCGTTAACGTTCTGGTGTAAGCCTCTGGAGAACATATGGAATTGCAGATGAAAGCTTGTGTGTCGGTGGGAAGGCAGCTTTTGGCTCCAAAGGGTTTCTTGAAAGGTCTCTTTCAGGACTCTGCATGATGCCCTTACAGAAGATGCAGTCTTTGCTCTTCACGCTTGTAATGGTCATTTCTTTCTCTTTGCTTTTTTTTTTTTGGTGTTTCATTAAGGTATTCTCCTCTTTCGTGACTTACTGTGCTTCACACACACATAAATAGAGCATGGAGAGCTGTTGGGCTTGGTGTTGTTCCTCCTTGGGCAGCAGCGAAGGTCTATGTGTTAGCATGAGGGGTGTGAGCGTTTGGGGAGGAAGAATGAGCAAATGCCATATTGATTACCAGGAATTTGAATGTATAGTAACATCTTATTGGTAAGGAGATGAAGATAAACATCCATTGACCATCTCTTCACCAAGTATGAACGTAATACTTAATTGTTGAAAACTGTTTTTATGACAAATAGTTTTCCCTGTGGCAGCTGGTTTAGGATGTATTCCATTTGCACCCTTTCACTTGAGTTTTATTTGATGATATTTTCTTATCTGTGTAAATCTTCTCGAAGGTCCAGTCTAACCAAGCACACCTCCTGTGCAAGTGAGAGGAGGGTCTCTTGTTAGAAGAATCACAGTCTTTTGGAAGAAGGAATGGGCAAAGCAGTCACGGTGATACGTTGTATTTTTCCTTTTCTGTTTAGTCTCTAGTGCAAGTGAGGGATCAAGTATGTACAAGCCTAACAAATTAAGTGGGATACTAGCATTTAGGTATTTTTTTTCCATCTTTTGAGCTTCTTGATGTATTCCTTTCTTCTTGACCAATGTGCTGCAGGTATGTTAGGGCGAGTTACAGGGAGGGGTGGTTGTGTAACATGTCAAAAAGTGCAAACCATACGTATGCTTGACCAAGTAGTATTTCCTTTGGGTAAGTCAGAGAAATAAGTTTATGCATACGTAAAACGGAGCTAGGATATTTAAGTGAGAAACTCTCTGCAAATACTGTCCGGCTGATTATAGGAAAACTGTTTTTTTGTCTTTGGATTACCTTTTTTTCCCCCTTTAGAGTCACTTAACAGATAATGGGATATGAATCTCTCCCAGACCCGCTATTATTGTAGGCAGGCATAAATGATGGGCCAGAGGGTTAATAGTTCTGTGCAACTTCTGGACTTGACTTCACCTTGCAAGTCTCCTGGAAGACTCCCGGTATTCCAGTTCCATTTTGCTTCAAGAGGTGTGAATGCTGGTCTGTTGCTTTCAGTCTTCTGTTTGGGCTAGACTTGAGCAATGGCTGTACAACTGAAGATATGTACTAGCACGCTCAAGAAGCAGAACTGTACGAGTTGGAAAGGACCTCTGGTGATCATCTAGTCCAGCTCCCTGTCTAAAGCAGGTTCCCTACAGTAGGTTACACAGGAAACCAGTGTATACAACCAGACCGATATCTTATGGTTTAATATGCCTTTGTGAGGTTTTTGTCAAAAAGTAAGGACTTGAAAAGTGAATTCTCTCTTAAAATGTGAAATTACTTAGGCTTAAGACATTTTAGGCTTAGCTTTTTGACAAGGAAGCATTCATATGGGAAACAATGGTGAGACGAATGCATGCTATGTTAGATGTAGATTTTAATCATGACGATGTGAAGCC
This sequence comes from Numida meleagris, assembly GCF_002078875.1. Classification (NCBI taxonomy): domain Eukaryota; kingdom Metazoa; phylum Chordata; class Aves; order Galliformes; family Numididae; genus Numida; species Numida meleagris. Next base: position 113,538,393 of record NC_034410.1, on the reverse strand, counting down.
TGCAAATATTTCTCTTTAATTTTAAGTTCGGTGTAATATTTTGTTAAAGCTTCACTGAGTGGGTTCCAATAGGACTGCATGTGTTGTGGTGGTTTGTTTTTTTTTTTTTTTTACAGTGTGAATAAAGCACTGCTGCAAATGGCCTCAGAAGTTGTGGTCTACTCTCATCAGCCCCAGGAAGGATGAACTGTACTTAGAGTATTATTAGTAGATGTTTGTCTAATCTGTTTGTCTAATATGTTTTTTAAGATAGAGTCTTATGAGATGTGGTGAACTGACATAACTCGTTATTGCTGAAGGTTAAAGTCCTGACATTGGGTGCATATTATTACTGCTTCCTTTATACCATCTCTGATGCTTGTCAGGTGTTCCTGATTCAGTTCACTGAAAGAACAGAAAACCAACTTGGTTGGGAAGGCTGTGTGGTGACCTGCCGTTTCCTGGAATAACATAGGCTTAGTGAAGATTGTCATAACTGATTTAAGGAAAAGGATGGTACCATGAGGCTTTTGAAACCATATCCATAAAAGCTTCAAATAATAGGAATTATGCAATCTCACCAGACAATTTAGCTGTTGTTAACAGTGCTTAACCGTTCTGTCATTTGAGAGTTCTTTCATAATACTGAGTTTAGATCTTCCTTGTGGCAATTTAAACCTGTTTCTGTCCCCAGTAAATGTAGAAAAAAACTAATTCATTTTACCTTGCATTTTTCTTTTATGAATGAATTATTTCATTGTACCCTTCTTTTCTCTAAGTTCAAAGTATTAATAATGAAAAGCGTAAAAGTGGCATCTATTACCTGGAGTCTGTGATATTTGTTGTTCCAGTCCAGTCAAATGAAGAACTGCTATGGTGTGGTTTTATACTTTTTTTTTTTTTTTTAGGTTTTAAATGCTAGTGTCATAAGCTGGTTTTAAGGGCACCTGAATTGGTGATTATTGAAATGGTGAGGCATTTCACAGTGGTGAGATTAAATTGGGGTTCACAGAGAGGTCAGGTGGATGTTAAGTAGTACCTTGGATCATGCCCTAGAGCTGTTTGTTCCCACTGTTACAAAAGGATGTTTTTAAAATTAAAGGTGAGCTTTTGGACAGTAATTTTGGATTCTTTGCCTCACGTCGTTTTTAACTTCTGTTATTAATATTAGTTAAAAAGTTGCTAAAACCGTAGCAGTGCTTATTTAGTGTGAAATGTTTGTCTGACTTTTTTTCTTTAATGAATGAGGGTTTATAATGAAAACCACTTTAGAAACACAGCTGTGAGCACATTTAGATGACATGCCCAGCGTTGCACTCCACATGCACACAAAAAGCAAACCAACAAAAAAACCTGAATCGAGCAGCCAGCACATGTTTCTGAGACTGCTTTTTATGCCATACAAACATGTCATAAGTGAGTAAGAGAAAACTTTGGCCTAGCCTGAGTTTTATCCTTCTGCCTTGCCTCCGTTTTATCCTTCTGCCTTGTTACTGGCTCCATGCTGGCTTCAGTGCCTCCAAAAATTGCATCGGTGGTGGCTGGTGGTAGAGTCTAAATAGAAGTAATGATCCAGTGTTTGCCTTTCTGTCCATAAGAGTTGGAAACAAAGGAGATGTAAGGATGAAATTCCATGTAGAGGGAAAGGAGCAAGTAAGAAAAGATTCCAACAGAACCTCAGAAATGTAGGCACTAAGGTTTTACCTGAAGTATTGGGTATTGCTCTGTATCAGGTCAATAATAACTTACTGTCTGCTCCCTAGTAACCTAGCTCGTGATCCTTCATTACTGCATCTTAATTTCATGCATTTAAGCAGCATAGCATCATGCTCTGGGTCTCTGCATGCGATGTCCATCTGAGCAATAGACTGTAGGTCATACGTGCGGATTCCTAAGTTTGACTTAAAGAGGGCACAGCAGGAAGGAAGGCCAGAAAGAGCAGCTGGAGGTGCACAGCACCGGGTTGTTCTTTAGTGAGAGGTACATGTTGCCTCTGAGAAACGTGTTCCCCAGCAGCAACCAAATGCCTTGGACAACTTTTGCTAACATTGCTGGTGTTTGACCATTACACCAAGTGTGAGATCCGAATACATTTCACACTGCATGTGGCATTAGAAAACATAGGTGTGTTTTTACGGTCTGGACATAGACATTGGTTGGACTGTAGTCCCACTGTCACACCTCTTAGTGATGAGAAGCGTTGACGTGACCTATTTTTCCCTCGGAGCTGCTCATTTCTGCATTTTCCTCTTGGTTGTGTCAACTTTTTTTTTTTTTTGATCAGGTTATTTTTCAGCCCTTGCTGATTCATAGTGTAGCTTCACAAATGATCGTTCGTGCCTGTTAGTAATGAGGAAGCAGTATGCCACAGTGCTAGACCAGGAGTAATGAGCAGTGGGGAGACAGAAGGAATGCCTTATGTTGGGCCTGCTATTGAATGTGGAACTTACCCCAAGCTCCTTTCTTTACGCGCTCTCTGTTTTTCATAACTTTTCTTTTATTTGGTTCCAATCCTCTCCGTCAGTGTTTTGCAGTCCCTTGCTCTTTATTAGCTTTCTCCTACCGTTTCCCATATCTCTACTGCATGAATAATTAACAAGTGAAAATAATGAAATAATTTTCATGATGTGATTCCTAGCCTCTGGAATTAATTCTGCGTGTTGTTGCTATGCTTGCCATTCCCTTCATCTTGTATTTATTGTGTCTGGTTGCTGAGATTGCATCTATTCATATGAGAGGCAGAGACTGACTCTGGCTCTGCACAGCATGGACAAGTTCAGATTGGGGGTATTATGCACAACAGTAATTTTATGTGGCAGTTCATTTTTAAAATGCTTTCTGAGTTTTATAACCAATTAATTTTTTCATATGTTGGAATGTAAAGCAGCCTTGGTACCTTCGTTCTGCAAAAGGTCATGGCAACTTATTTCATGGCCCGTAATTGCCATGGAGGATCTAAGCAGAATAATAGTTCAAAATCCTCATTAATTAGTTTGTCTTGGATCGTCAGAAGTCAATTCTTTGTTACTTCTTTGTCCAGATTGTGGAACATACATACAAAGTATACTTTGTGTTTTGTATCAACCTCAGCTTTCTGGTGCTGTTTTTGAAGGAGAATTGGTTTGAAAATAGAGGCTGCAACCTTGTGCTGCTCACGGTTAAAATTCACTTCTTGAAAACTTAATTTTGCAAGAGTTTACCTTTAGTATACGAATAATCAAGTTAAATTATGAGCTAATGAGGTAGTGATGTAGTGCAGATGTGGGTTGTCAGTCTTAAAAGTGCTTTGTTTGAGATGTCTGTTTCAGCAGCTCTTCTTAAAAACCTGTATTTGCTAAGTCAGTCTTTCTCAGGTTACTGGAGAAAAGTTCCACCTTGGATTAATTTTGCCTCAGTGTGGTAAGAATTGTGAGGTAAAATGAAACTCTTAAAAAAATCGTGCGATTTTCAGACACTTCTGTTGTGCTACAACTGCTGTGGCACATGGAAGTTGATGCTGGCTGCATCTGTGATGGAATCCTTATTTCTCCGGTTCAACTGCTGTCTGCAAAGCCTGCGGGGGTGGAAAGGAACCCAGTTGGTAGTAAGAATGTGCTTTGTTAGAGCAGTACCCCATCATGCTGATGACCATTGGCTTACTGCTTTCTTGCATTTCACTCATCACTCTGTATCTACAAGTTTCCACTTGTTTTCTGCTGAACTGTAGGTTTCTGAGTATGCTCAGTCACTTTCTAGTGTGGAGGATCTCTGATTCATGACTATTTCTAGGTATTAACAGGTTACGGCTTCCATTTAAGAAACACCTTCTGACTGGACTAAGCTTATTGTATTTGCTTTCTTAAAAATTAGCTGAATTTATGTGCAAGTAGTATGTAATTTCACAGCTCAGATTGGCTGCACATTCCTCGGAAAAAAAAAATCTGAAGTCATTTAGTTCTCATTTACCGTGCAAGTCTTTGTTAATGCAAATCAATGCTTTCTGCATGTGAATTTGTGCAGTTGGGTGTCTAAGATAAATCATATCACAGTATATATGAATTTAAGGAATGTAGTGTATTCTGTTCTTTAGAACATCCTTTCTTTGTAAATGCAGGATTCAGGATGGACGCACTTAAAAAACTACAACAAAAAAAAAGCGAAGAGTTTAATCTTAATTTTGAAAGCTGTGCTGAGTAGCGCTTTAAGCGTGAATAGTCCTTTGTGAGCACTCAAAGCTAAATAAAACATTCAATTCTGTATTAGTTGCTTCCGCTGCTGAAAAAACTGTTTTGTACGAGCAAGCACAGATGCTTTGTGTGTGTGCACATGCACATAGGGCCTTACGTGTGTGTGTACGGGACCTGGAGCTGAACGTAGACCTCTCTAATTCCTGTTAAATATGATGTGCAAAATTCCTCAGAAGAACTTGGAAGAGTTTGAGTTTCATTAGATGTGAAGTTTTCCTTGATTTGCTCTGATTATGTCATTAACAAGTAACTGCAGTGTGAATAAGCAGCCAGTGTAATCCAGCAGGGCAGCTTGCCAAAGACAAAGTATTTTATTATAAAAATGCAGTTCTCGGAACCTGGATTTAAAAGCTAGTTGGGGAATTGCTTATTTGTATGTTTATATCCTAGGTGTACTGTAAGAAATCTGTAGCCAAATGTTTTGTTTTCTTTCTGGTCTAGAATAACTTTTGTGGCTGTTATCTCACCTCTCCTGCCCTCCTCCCACCCACACTGAGATTTTTTTATTTCTGTTGCAGCAGCCTAACTCCTGTTTTCTTCCCACTTTCCCCCACTTTGTACACCTGTGATCCAGCAGTCTGATTTATTATCTTCCTAACCACACTCCCACAATAATTATAATTAAACAGATTCCCAGAGTCAGCTTTTCATTGCAAGGTAGAGGGCAAATTCCTCTCTCTGCCTCTAACTGGAAGTGTGAAGGAGCCAAAATTTGCAGTAGGCCTGCCTGAACATCAAGAAGAGCATGCTGGAATGAGAATAATGAGAAGAGCTCGGTGTCAGCAGAAGGTTTGACTGTTTCTCCTGCTCCTTGCTGCCAGATGAGATACGTGGAGAGAAAGCGGCTGTTTCCTCCACGAGCAGTCTGTCTTCTTCCCCCTTGCCTCCCTGTAGCAAACACAGCTGGAGGCTACTGACTAGTCAAATGGGATATTTATTACATGTGAAAGACAGTGTGCTGCCCATCAATTTTGTCCCAAGGGTAGAAGAAACACAGGAGAAGATACAGGAGCTTATTTCAAGGCTGCGAGGAAAAAAAATTATGATGGTTGGTGGCTTGGGACTTGGTTAGGTGGATCAGCCTTCATATGGGGATGTTTTAATATAGTTGCATGCAGTTTCCTTCACACGTGGTTGTCTTCAGTTGTTTTGGAAACTGAGATGTGTGTTGGGGTGCTGACGAGCAAGTGACTTCCTGACAGACACGCTCATAAATCTTAGATCAGAGTAAGGGAGCATTCTTTCAAAATGTGGTGTTTTAGTAGTACAGTCCAACAGTGGAGTTTCTGTTTGGGACCCACACCTGTCATGGCAAGAGTGATGCTGGTCTGAGTTCATTCTTGCTTTATTTGTAGCTAATGTGTTGATGTTGCAGTTGAAGGTGCACTGAGGAGGTTTCGTGTTTAGTCAGTCATAAATTAGCACTTCCGTTTTAAAAAAAAAAAAAAAAAAAAAAACAACCAAAGAAAAACCCCCAAAGTCTTCTCAGTGTAACTGAGGCCTCACGCATTTGGTCCTCTCTTGAAATATGTAGGGGAAGGGAGTCTTGTTAGTAGCGCCCTGTCTTAGCTTCTCTTTTGGAGCGATAAAAGCATGCACTTAATCAATTCTCAAAAAATCTAGAGCACTTACATTTCCTTGATTGTTAACTGTACAATTCTAGACTGTAGATTTCAGCAGTGGAATTAACTGAGCTCTTTCTCTTGCTGGGGGGAGAAGAAACCATCCGTACTTTCTTTTGCAGCTGCAAACACGGTGTGAAACTACTAAATGGAAAATGTCATGGAAGTACATGTGGGCAGTTTCTTTTAGCGTTCCTGCTTATAATGAAAGATCTGGAGAAGGGCTTTATGAGGTTTTGTTCTGTTATTTCTCTTGTTTTGAAGACAGAGCTGTTTTCTTCAGTATGGTGATAGTAGGAGCTTCTACATTTTTCTCCGGACTTCAAATAATTAATCAGCTTGTTGTCGTTTGAACCAATGATGACGCATTAGTCCAGTTAAAACATAGAGTATTTAGCCTACAGACCTGTCAGAGGAAATGATATAATTTTATCTATTGCCTGAATTAAAAAAAAAAAGTGAACTTGAGCTTTTTGCGATATTATGCAATTCTCAAGGTAAATACTAGCAAAAAATTGTCCCCCGTTCATTTTGTCCTCCTTTCAAGAAGGGTCTTGTTTTTCTCCTGAGAGTGGTCATCCTATTTATATCTTTGTCACAAAAAGTGGGATAATTTAGCAAACCTACTATAAGAGAAGACAAAAGTAAATGTAGCAAATTGCAGGTACTAAATTCCTTACATTTTTCTTGCAGGGAATGCGTTGGACTTGTACTTGGCAATCTTGAGCTCTTTTAAAGAGAAAAAAGGCTTCATCTCCTGAGGGGGGTTGGATGGTTGAAGCTATGGTTACCTTGGTGTTTTTCTTGTTCCTGTAATATTCTGGCATTATTTTTGCTAGTGCCCTCCAGCTTAAGCTGAGGCGTGAAGGAATGCTGTGTGTCTTAATAAGAGGCCCTTGATTGAAGTCTTTCCCCTACTGCCTTTTGATACAATAGAATTCAAGTGAAATAATCCATGCGCTACAATGCTAATCCATTTTCATGAGCTTTTTAGCAAGGATGATCCGAGAGCATTAGACAAAAAGTTATTATTCATGATTGGTTGAATAAGTAGGAAAGACTGTTATGACTAATGAAGTTTAAGACTTTTTTTTCCTTTCTCTTGGATACTGTTGTATTAATAACAACATAAGAAAGAGGCCATGTTTTAAAAGAAAAAACCAACAGATTTTATTGAAACCAATTTTGGAGACAGGAGGTCAATTTTTTCTCTAATAGTGAATGTGGCAGAGGGTCTGAGTGGGGGAGAAGAGATGGTGAGAAGTTAAAGAATATATCTTTTGCACATCTTTTAATGAAACGTTGAAAATGTTAGAAAAGATTTTTGTTTCTGACGCTCCTCAAGATAAGATATTAGAAGTTGAGCATAATATTTATTGTATTTAATGCATCATATAAAATGGAGGCAGTTTCTGTAAGTCTGTGCTGTTTGACGCTCTCCAGTGCTGAGCTTAATGTTTGGTGATGAACGTTGACAGGAGCCATGGATATTTTTTTAACTGTTATTACTTTAAACAGAATTTCTCTGTTTTCAGAAGACAGTTTTATTTAATGTCTGTAGTCTTAATTTCAGGGCTCTTTTTGTTGTTAATTTAAGCAGTATGGGTTGCAGCGTTGCTTCTAACTGCATATCCTTACTCCTTCTCTTGTGCTGACTCTTGCAGTCCTCTGACCCTGCAGAATGTTGGTTCACACAGCTAAAGCAGCAAAAACCCTTCCCTTTTTTTCTGCCACCTTTGCTCTGCTTGGCTTTCTGCGGGGTGTGAGGAGAGTTGGTGCAAGGGAGGGAATGGGAACTGCAGTCGGAGGCAACACTGACCCGAGTTGTCTGCACAGCATTGGAGGAATGTCCAGAGCAGCTGACACTGCGTGATTGTTTCAGTTTCTCCCCAGAGGAGTGGGTTGAATAAACGCCCTATTGTTATCCAAATCAACTAATGCACTGTGTTGTGCTGTTTAGTATTTCTGAAAAGGCATCCTGCACCCTGTGGCTCTTATACATTAGTATTTGCATAACTTGCACTTCTGTAATTTTGTCTTTATTAGATGAGGCCACGTTTCTGTGCTTTTTGGATATTGGATAGACTTGGTAATAAGAATGTTTTTAAGAGGTAGGCTATCATTAACCTTTGAACAAATGCTTGACAGACTACACATTCTTTAGACTTAATGTATTTTTTTCTTAACAGTAAAGCACCCAGTTTGGAAATTTGGATGATAGACTTGGCAAAATAAAAAAAAAAAATTGGGAGGTTTCTTTTGTGTATGAATACTGCATTTAGAAATAATGTACAAATGAAAGGTTATTTTCTCATGGAACTGAAAGCTTCTTTCCTTTCTGCACCTTGTACTGAAAAGTGGCTGTGATTGTTACAGCTTATAAATGAAATGTGTCAGAACAGGAGAATCATTCTTTTGTCTTTGGAGAAGTGCTGAGAATACTTAAAAGGTTTGTGAGTGCGTGTCTGAATATATGTATATAAAAATGTGATAACTAGACGATGGTATGGTGGGTGCTGCATAGATTTGGAAAGGAGAGAGAGCAGTACTCAGCCTGCCATTTGCTAAGCTGCTGTCTCGCGTCTGACAGGTCGCAGGACAAAACTATATTATAAAAATACCAATTTCTGGAAGATCTATTGCTTTCATTTTGTTTTTCTGAACAATAAGCTTATATTTACTAGATTGCTAGCCTTTAATCATTTACAGTGAGGTTTTAGAAGCTCTTGGTTGGAATGAACAACAGATAAAGGCAAATCGGTTTTATGCCATTGTAAGTTAGTGCTTCAGGATGATGCCATGTGACTGCTGGGTTTATCCTCTTGATTCTTCTTTTTTTTCCTCCTCTCCTGGATTTGTAGCTGTTGTCTTTCTCCTGGAGAAACTGGCAGCCTGTGGCTTGGACAGGTACACCCTTTGTTGGGTAAGGAGCTGGCTGGAGGGCCAGGCCCAGAGAGTGGTGGTGAATGGAGTTAAATCCAGCTGGCGACCGGTCACGAGTGCTGGGGCCTGTCCTCTTCAATATTTTTACTGATGACCTGGATGAGGGCATTGAGAGCACCCTCAGTAAGTTTGCAGATGACACCAAGCTGGCAGGAAGTGTTGATCTGCCTGGGGGTAGAGAGGCCCTACAGAGA
>NC_034410.1:113469622-113527984 GCF_002078875.1 Numida meleagris | reverse complement strand
GAGCTTTTATCTTTTCCCTCCGGCTGGAAAATGGTAACAGAGGAGTAAAGTGCTGTGGGGAATGTAGTAGTCCTTCTCTTCTGAGAACCAGGTACATTCACTACATGATGTTATAATGTGGAGTACCGATAACCGAAAATCATAAAACCATGACAGGGGCCTTTGTGGAACCCATCCTGCCCTAGGAGCAGTGCCTTCAGGGATGCCCTGTGCAGGCCTGCCCTGCACAGCACTAGGGGAACATTGGTGTGCAGAGGAATTTAGGAACTGTCCATGCACAGGGAATAAGTGTGTCACGATAGAAGATGGCAGAAGAAAAGGAGCTGCAGCAATCAGTGTATTGACTTCCATTTGAAGTGTTGCTAGCTGCAGGAAATGCCGTGTAAGGGTCTTGCTTGAAGTTCCCTTTGTGACATTTGTGAGATCAAAGGTCTAGGAAAAGCTAAGTGCTGTGCCCAGACTCGTGCCACCAGCCCACTCTGGGGTATGCCCTGCTTGCGAAAAGAAGGCTAGATATTTGATGTGAAGTGCTTGATGGCAGAACGCAATATTGTTTTGAAAGCAGTACATTTTTTGTTTAATGCACACGTCGATCTCCATCTGTTTCATCTGTTGCATTTTTTATGTGCGCTGCCTCGTTTGTGGCCTTGCTCTCAAAACATCCCTCAGATGATGGCTCAGATGCTGTCCCTCAGACCCTTTGTGAGGACCCAGAATTTCCTTTTACTCCAAAGGTGCTAATGAGAGCAGTTATGGGAAATAAAGGAAATGGATGTATGGGAGGAATATGAAATATTTATGACATTAATATGCAATAAAGTTTTGAGCACATCCCTGCTCTCTGAATTCCACTGATTTCATTGCTTTAGGGAAAAAGGAGGAAGCAGCTCCTCGAGGAAAGGAGGAGGGGGTTGTGGACTTGCAGGATTTCCCTGGTCACCTGTACTTGTGTATGGTATCCCACGGTGGTGTATGCTTTCATCTGAGCTTCTTACAAGGAGGTGCTTTTTGCTGTGCTCCTGATTCTCTGCAGAGGAGTGTGTTGCAGAGCGTGTGACAGTGTGGACACAGTGCAAAGAGGTCTCCAATGAAGGTGGGAGAGAGGTTAGCATTAAGACTCCTGCTTGGTTACCTCATGAGAACCATATCATGGCCCGCCATGCTGCAGATAAGTCAGTCGGGTCTTACTTTTCAGTTGCAGCGCTCTTAAGTTCTGCTGGTGCCATTTTAGGCCTCTCTTGGGGCCTCTGCTTTAGCTTTGAACTGCCTCACGTCCATCTGGTCAGAATGCTGTCTTACAGACCGTATTTCAGGTGCTCCCAGTTTAGGGCTCAGATGTTGCTGCTTTGCCTCAGCTCCAGCAGGTCCTGAAGGTGTGCTGCTTGTATGCAAACTAGGGCTACAGGGCCTGCATGTAAGTGGGCTGGGCACATCTTCACCAGCAGGATCAGAAGCCCTGTCCCTTGATTGCAGGCTGACTTGAGGTGGGCTCAGGATACAATACTGAGCTTGTAAGAGTTTGTGCTGTGGTAGAAAAAGGATCTTTTTAAGCAAGGCTGCTAAGATGCTTAGTAACTGAGGAAGAGAGTTACCGGTCTGAGCTGAAGGAATGGAGTATTGGCACTCTCCAGAGCTAGGGCTGTACAAGACGAAAGGAGTAAGAATAAGTACATTTATAGAGTGTGATGATGCATGCTGGAGCCCAGGGCCAAAAATACAAAATTACTGGTGCAGATACTGTGGTGGGTATTAGTGCTTAGAATTTTTGGTGTTGCTTCCACTTTTAATTGAATTGTCACTCCTGTGCCAGTATATGTATTTTCACTAAATTCAGTTAATGCATTTTTACTTATTTGTGAGAAGCTGTGCTGTGAGGTAAAGACTTCTTTCAATAATTTATGCTACACTTATTTATCCAACACCTAGTTAAGACTCCGAGAGTAGTCATGGAATTGTTTATTGGGCATGCTTTTTATGGCAGAAAGCAATGTGATGACATCTACCTCTTTATCTTGGAGAAAGAATCTCTGGTTGACAGACTTCCAAATAAAATGCTTTCCTAGTACTCCATGGACATGAAAATGCTGTTGACCTGCTAAATGAATTGCATTTATTGTTCCTGAATATTCACCTTCATTAGTATGTTTCAAGTATTAAGTCTTGGATGGTTCAGTTTGACTGCTTTTGAAAGGTTTTCTGCTAAGGGGAGACTGAGGAACTGCCAAGCCTACTTGCTTTTAAATGCAGTGCTTAAATGAAGCTAGCTAGTGAACAGAGCTATGAGGTCTATGATTTGTAGCTCTCTTGTCATTCCGGAGTGCAAGCTCCAATAGTCAGCTTACAAAATGGCATAGATTGAAGTTTGCATCTCCTACTGTCTTATGTGAGAAGTGCTTTATTCCCTTCCCCTCACAACTTTAATAACTGGAATTAATTTTTTTATTAAGCAAATATGAATGGTTTAGAAGCATGATCTGTGCTTTTTGATGTTAAATACATGTGTAAAATTCTGCAGCAAGAGAGTGAAGGAGAAAAAAGCTGCTTGAATTTCTAGAACAAATAGGAAAGGCAGTTAAAATGTATAGCTGTGCCTGTAACAAACAAAAAACAACAAAACAAAAAACTCAAATAGTGTGTGCTTGTGGGATTTAATTGTGGATATAGTTTTTTCCAAGTATTTAAGGTAGGAGTTCCTGTGTAGAGGTCTTCAAAAGTATACATGCTCTAATCTTGTCCCATGCCTCCTTGTGAGTGTACAAAGGGTGTCCCAGGTGCAAACTCCTGCTGCTTTCTGATGCCAGTGGTAAGAGGACAAACTAGTTCATTCTCTCTTTCACATGCGTTTCTTGTTTAAGTGTGAGCATGCCTGCTTTAAAAATATATGATGGTTGGATGGACAAGGTTCAGAATTCTGAATTTTTTAGTTAACTACTTCAAATTGTCTCGCAATCATGGGTCAAATTATAGCAGAAGTATGCCTTCCTGAAGATGATGATGGAGTTTTAAGTATGCTAAGAGCCACTCTTGAGGCCATGGGGCGCAGATTAATTCTAATTAGCTCATGGTGGAATGTGTCATTGAGGTTTTAAAAACTTTCTGTTCTGTAAGGTAGATATCCCAGCATGTTTCTCAAGATGTCTCACTGTGTTAAAATCCCCATGACACCACCTGGAGGGTTCTACTTCAAATTGCATTGGCTTTGTGATGTGTATCTCCAAAGCCAGCTGACAACTGAAAGTGTTAGAACATCTGCAGGAACCACATTACATAAATGTGCTGGCACCAATGTCAATTCTTCCCACACATTCAGATAAAACTAGTACGGCTGTTCTATCTTCTTAATCAGCTTTGTCCAGCCATCTAGGTGATTTGTCTCTGGAAATGATGTCAGGTAGTTAAAAATGTGTGGTACCTACCTATTGGTAAGGAAGTTGCAGTTGGAAGAAGCTGAGAAGGAGGAGTGGAAGCTGAAGAGGTTGGTGCTGAAGTTCCCTTTTGGAAGGTGGAACCTGCAGAATGTCGTCAACATCATGTCTCTTTCTGCTAACTGGTTTCAGGGTATGAAGATTAAGTGCAAAACACAGTGCTGTTCTTCTCTGAACTTCAAGGCATTTATTTTCTTTCCGCAAACAAATGGTGGTATGGGTGACACTAGCTGTGTTGGTGTTGCCTAGAATATTGTCAGGTCTGTGCACTGTAAGCTTACAGAGCAGCATTCCAGTAGCTTTATCTGTACTGACAAACTCCAGCTCCACTTGCAACCTGAATATATTTTTGTGTCAGAGTTCCTAAGTTCACATGAGCTGATTAAGTTCTTTCCTTAAAAGTCAATTGTTATATAAGTATGCTACATTCATTATAATTTTGCTGATAGTATTGATTTAGATAATTTGATTAAAAACACTTTGTGCGTCATTGCATTTAAAAACTATTTTTGTATCCTCTTGCTTTCATTCAAGTACAACAGGTGAAGCATCGCAGTTACAGCTCCTGGAATTCATGTGCTTTTTTGTTCCCTGGCTTTTATTCATATTAGTAGAGGGCATTAAAGTTAAGACGAATGCTTTCTCATTTTTATTAAGCTCCTCTGTTTTCAGCTTTCATTTAAGGAGTAAATGTTTTCAGTAACTTGTAAGGCTCAAGGCCAAGTTCTTAGTATCTCTGTAACTATTAACTTTGTCTAATGTTCCCCTGTTGATGGGGGAAAAAGGGAAGTGAAACTTTTAGTGTCTTTAAAATGTCATGAAAATGGAGGGTGATTATAGATGTTCAAGTTTTATATGCTTTACAAAGTAAATTTTTATCTTAGCCATTATATCGTAGCGTTTTGGTATGGGTTACTTCTATTCCTGAAAGCAATCCTTTGATAGGGCTTTCTAAGAGTCTTTAAGTACCTGCTTTTTCAGCGACAGCAGGGGAAGGAAAGGTCCTTGCTGTCAATGTCTTAGGCTGGTTATACATCTGCTGTACAAGATTGCATTTCTTCTACAGCAAACTTATTGTGTGGATTAATGACTGTGGCTCCACTGACTGCCATCTTTTGCCAGCACAGTACAGAACCCAGTATATAGCCTTGGTCCACAGTCATCACACAGATCCACTGGCTGGTGTTCTGATACCTTACAGAGACCTTTGTTGTAGTACACAAATTAAGTTGCAGGCTGTTGATATTCTGGACAGGAATGTGGGGGGAGGGTTGGTGTGGGACAACACCGACCAATTGGTAGTATTCCTAAGAAAGGTTCCTTTGATCTAGAAGATGTTTAATCAAGATACTGCAGGCAATATTATCAATTTAGTTGAAAATTAAACTCTAGTGAATTAGCCTTTCATATCACTGGATATAATGAGTCTGTTACTTCAATGATTATTACTGCAGAATTGATATGCCATTTAGATATATCGCAGTTCTTGGCTGTTTGGAAAGTTTGAGGTGTGAGTCTGTGTAATGTTTGACATCATACACTGTTTCTAGTTAATCATTTCTTTTCGCTTCTGATCTGATGATGCTTTTAGTGCTGAATCCTTCTTGGTAGCTCGCCTGTCAATCTTGACCATGGGCACAAGCTTTTTTTTTTCTAGAAGGCCAGATTCCATCCCTCTATGCCAATCTTTTCAGGAGAGCACATCGTGATCAGAGGTGGTAAGGGATTATTAGTAGGACTACTTTCATTTCAAGTGGTACTGTTGGTATGATGTTGATTTCATCTGGTGGGGTTTGACAACACCTGCAGTTTAAAAAAAGAAGTCTCTTACCTACTGATGATGCATGTACATACTGAGGAAATGAGTCACCTAGTACATATTTTCCTTGGTTTTCATTGGAGAAAGTGGATAGGAATCTGAGAAGCCTTCTGCACGTGTGTAGCAGGCTTTGACACGCACAGATTTAGTGCATATGTGTAGGCTGTTCCCATATTCATAAGCTCCCTGAGTTTGTAGCAGACTTTATCATAGAAAATGAGCTCAGTGCCCAGAACGTGCTGATTTTCTGTGTGTGATACCAAGTTGCTCTCTGAAGGATTTCCAGATCTCTGGCAGCCCAGATTGATGAATGTATGGAAATTGGATAGGTTAATTTTAAGAACTTTGTCCAAACTGGTGAAGTTAGCAGATGTGCTATTGCATATACGTGCCAAAATGGAAACAGGATGGGGAAAAATAGTCTGCCTGCTGCTTGTTGAGGGAAGCAAGAACGTGCCTGGTTTCTCCTTTGGTTCCCCGTTAGTGTGAGCTGTGGAGCCTGGGTTTCTTCCGAATTAATCCGGTGTGGTGATGGGTGCTGGGGGGCTTAGCTCCTCCCTGCAGTTAGCTAACTGTTGTGGCTGGCAATTAGCAAAAAGCCTGTGGATGTTGTCTGCTGTTAGAGTGCACAGGCTGCGTAAACTTAGAGGTTTGAGGATTCGCTCCTTTGCTTTCAGCTCCTGCAAATAATTTACTTTTCTGACTTCAGGAAGCTTGCTCATTTCATTTCAGGAGAAGCTCTTATGTCTTGCTCCAAGCCTGAGGCGGGTTTCCCCAGCCTCTCCTTTTCACATGCTTGGGTAATAAACTATCTTACTGTCAGATTTCCTGGGCAGTTTGGAGACCTTGATTAAAAAAAGGTTTCTCCACAGCGTGGAAGCTAAAAGATGAGAGAAGTTGAGCAGCTCTGCTGAATAGGTCTTTGTGGTGCTTCTGCAATGCTTGCGTATGTTTTGAAGAAATGCATAGTTTGGTCGTACATCTTCTAGTGCAAGAAAAAGGCGGACAATGAAACCTGTGAAACGGAGGAATCTTAGCAAGTTGTAAATGGAGGAAAAAAGGTACAGTTCCTTGAGAATTGTCTCAGAATTTGTTCACTGCACGCCCTAAGTGTTCCTGTCTCAATTATGAATGAATAAAAATAAGTAGTTCTGATATTCATGGAATAGCAGAGTGTCCCGAGTTGGAAGGGGCCCACGAGATCATCGAGTCCAACTCTTGGCTCCTAACTCATTTTTAAGTGTTATTTGAAGTACAGTGGAGGTGGTTTCAGTCCAGCTGTCCACTGGGTTTCTTACATTCCTTCCTTTTACTTCAGATGTTGTCAGCTCTACAAATTGCTACTTCTCTTCAAATTCTAAAGAATTTCAGTGTTGCAGAAAAACAAACTATAGACATTAGATGGAAAAAGGCATAGGAAGTCCATCAGGTGAATTTGTCGGTGTATATTTTGTACAGATGTAATAAAATGGCTGGGGAGAAAAAGATAAGTAAAATAAGTATGTTGTATTATTTGGGAGGAGAAGAGTGATGGAAGGCTGAGGAGTTCTGCAGCTGGATGGAGATGAGGGGACAGCACGTGGGGGGGCTGGAACCAGAAGAGTTGAGCTTTTCATAGCATTTCTTCCTCATTCCTCAAGGTTTGTGTTATATTGAAGCCTGTTCTGCAAAAGCATGGAATAAAAGGAAGATGTAATAATGTGGGTGTGTTTGGGCTCACTCCAGCCCTGTGTGCAGTACCCCACTTGCGCATACGATATACAGCTGGCACAGCAGTCTCAGTGAAGGTATTCCCGAAATACTTAGGGTAGTAGTCCTCTTCTGGTAACACAAGCCATAACCTGATGATTTGAGTTTGTCAAATAAACTGCTCTATACCTGTGGATTTAAAAACAATTATATTTATTAAACAAGGAAACTTAATTATAGTGATGTTTAGTCTCATTGTAATAATTGCAGAGGTTCTTAGGAGGATCTCAAGTGCTGTGCTCTTGTGGCTAACCAGTTCAAAGCTTTGTTCGATGTTACATTTTCAGGGTCAAAGGCGTTTCAGATCGAACCGTGCGCTTGAAAACTTGCTCTCATCACTAAGGGCACATTGCTTTACAGCTAATGCCCTGTCCACGCCTAGCTCCTGTTACTGTACGCCTGGGACTTGAGGAGGCATTGTGTGTTGAGCTGGCCTGCCTAGAGGAAGCAACTTTGGACAATTTCTAAACCTCAGAATTTTAAAGTTTTTTGTTTATCGTTTGAGTTCAGAGATAGTAGAAGCAGCAAATCCACTGCAGAAAGTCCAGTTGTCCAGGGAGAAGTATAAGTAGCTCATGACAAGGAGGATAAGAACGAATTGGTGTACATAGCTGATTTTATTTGTATGGTACTGCTTTCTGTAAACAGTTGGTACTCATGGGTGTAAAAATGATTGTTTTCCATTTGTGAATCTGCTTCCCAATACAGTTTATGCTGAGTATATTTACCTTTAAACTTCTATTGCTCGTGAAACGTTTTTGAATTGTTAATTTTGAGAACAGATCTTGAATTTTGGTTTTATGTTATTAGAACATGATGATTGATGCATTTAGTTTATATTTCAGAGCATCTGACATGGCCTTTGAGATGAATCTAGTTTGAGACTTTGGTTGATCATGTGGGTAAAGTATGTTCTGACCTAATGAAATTTCCACAGAACTTTTTTCTAAAAACAAAACAAAAAGACCAAAAACAACCCTGTGATCTAATATTTTTCTTCCCTTATTGATTTAATTCTGAAAAGAAACACTAAGGAAATGTGTTTGGATTATTTTTGCAGTTGGTATTAACATCCTTATATTGATGCATTGAAGAGTTTTAATTTTAACATTATTTGCTTATAGGAGGAACTGTGCTTATAGGAGGGACATAGTAATTTAAAAACTGTAGGAATACAATCCTAACAGTCTTAAATGGGGTGCCCAGAAGGATTGAGGTCTGGACTGTGACCTTTGTGTTGGGCTGGGGTTTTGAAATGAGTACTTGTGAAATGCTCTGATAATTTTCATGAGTGCTTTAGAGAAGCCACTGGGAAAATTATACTTCTGCCTTCACAGTTTGAGCACTTGGCAATATGTGAGGCCTATTGCCAGTTCAGACCTTTCACTTTTCTTTTTAAATAAAGAATTATGACTTAATTATGGGAGCACCAACCTATGTGCGTATATTGACTTGAGAGCTCTTGGAAAAGCAGCATGTGATTTTACTCCTGGTCTATTTAAAAAAAAAAAAAGTGTGTTGTAAGAGTTAAGCTACATCAGCATTCTCTTTTTTGGGGGGAGGGGACATAAAATTAATGACATCGTTACTATGGATTATAAACAGTTGACTGTGTTGGCTGATAATTTATTACTGTGAAAACTTTGCAGTGCAGGATATTTTCCAAAATATGTTTCGCTTGTCTGGAAGGACATGTCTGACGTTTTCTTGAAGCGAATAGAAATCATTTACTAGAAATACTCATCTCTCTCAAAGTAGAATAAAAATTCAGTGTTGAAAAATAATTGATTTTGAAAATTTTTTGCTGCTCACAATTTGGGAAGTGAATGAAGGGCCAGGAGCTGGGCTTTTCACCAGGGCTTTCCAGGAGCGGTTCTCTGGCAGGGGGTGTAGCAGGACTTGAACAGGCTGGTGAGTCAGCCACAGTATGTGCATGCTACCTTTCCTTTCCTGTTCTCCTACGGTATTATTTGATGGCATATGATGCAAAAAAGGGGTCAGTAGGATGAGAGTGAGTCACTTGATTGCACATTCAAAATGTTTGTTAGAGGCATGAGGGAAAACTTGTAGTTTTGTATAGGAAACAGGAAGGAAAAATGTTGGGGTAATTGTGATGGTGGTATACTGATACAGCATGACAAACGAGGCTCTGCATATGTGACAGGTTGATTTCTCCCTTAACAATTAAAAAAAAAAAGCCAACAAAAGCATGAAAGGACGACTCCAGGATCTTAAGCTGGAGGCTGGGTTGTTTCTTCCTGGTTTTTTGTAGGTGAGCCTTTATGGGTAGGCTCAGAGCTTCTCGTCCTGTACTCTTCAGGAGCAATGACATCCATACTCAGTAACTGTTTTAAAGGAAAGAATGGTTTTAGTGTTTCCTATTGTTCTTTTCTTCTGATATTTAATTCTGTGAGCTCATCTATATTTCCTAAGCCTTAAAATTTTCTCAGAAGGTGAGAAAGACGTGAGTCTCAGTATAATTAAAGCCTGTCTTCCATCATCTGCGGAGCAGTAACTGACAGCAGATCCTCCTTTCCCTGGGAGAATGGTGCAAACACTTCAGCATGCCTCTTGATGAGCATCTCCCAGCTCTGACAGTGCTGAGCTGCTGCTTCTCTCCAAGGCTGCAGTGAGGCAACAGTCATGCACATTGCTCCTCTCCTTCTTTTCCCTCGTTTTCCAAATGCTTTGCTTATGTAGCTTACTTGTCTTGGCATTCTGCTTCTTTCCAGAGTCCTTCTATAATATTAGAGCAATACATTCATAAGGAAATCATGATGATCCGATACACTACATTTTCCTCTTGCTGCTTAAGTCATGTAATATTTATGAAATTAATTGCATCTTATCTTGTGATACATAGCACAGGTTTAATACTGGAGATAATCCCATGGCAGGATGAAATGGCTTCTCACCAAAAATGGGATTGACTAACGAAACTGAGTCTGAAGACCAAAATAGGGATCTGGCAATAAACTTGCAAGCAATTTCTATGCACCTGAAATTTTAGGAGCTTTCAAATGTTCTGAATTAACTATTGGTCAGAGTTCTTGGTTAAAATGACAGATTTTTACAGTAGTTTCTGTGCAAACAAAGAATGCTACAAGTGGACTAAACCCAAGATGTTAAATAGGAAAGTACCTAACCGTTACTGTAATTAGGTGTCACTTCAAAGCGTATGCTAACATTTTCCACTACAGCTTTTCAGCACTTCCACAAGTTCAGCATGCCCTGTACAGATGCTTAATTTGTATGCCGGGCCCTGTGATAAGCTATTTCTGTCGATGAGATTCCAAAATTATAGGCACTGATGTCAATGCAGATGAGGTTAGCCTAATTTGGTCAAGAGAGGACTATGCCATGCAAAATCTACTTTACATGGGCGCATAAAGGCCGGTGCCAAGACTGACAGGTGTCCAGTGGGTGGCAAGGAGCTTCACAGATAAATATTCTTGTTAGTGCTGCTACAATTCTTGCTTCTTTAGGAAACAGTGTCACAATTGTATGGCTTTTATTTCCTTCCACTCAGCTATCCTGGCAGAACTAACTACCTAGGTTGTGCCGAAAGTAATGCCTCCTATTTATTTCCACGGAAACTACAACAGATAGGAAAAGCACAATAACGCTATTTGACGCAGCAAATCCTGAGCTACAAAATGTGATTTTTAGACGTAGTTACCACCATTAGCTACGAGCTTTCACCAGTAATGAACAAGAATCTGCATGCTGTGCTCATAAAAATCTCTACCAGCAGAGATGACCTGCTGTTGCCACTGCTGAAACGCACCACCCAGTCCCTCACTGTGCCCACATCCACTGTTTGGTTCTCATCAACATTCAGCAAGAGTTGATGCATGTCAGTGGGTGCCATTTTTTTTATGCATGAAGGAATTCACTTCCACACCTTTTGTTCATACACACTTCCATGTGAGATGCCATTTTGTCAGACTGCCACTCTGCTGCTATCCGTCACACGGCAACAACGTGTAACAGAAAATTGATGGAAAGGCTCAGCCTCTACTGCCATACCAACATCTGCCTCTGATGTTGTGGACCAACACAATGAAGTAGGAGGCATTACTTTCGGAACAGCCCTCATATGGAATGTTAATCTTTTAAATGCTGCTTTCTGACCTTTTTTATACCAGCTTCTTAAATACAATTTCTATTTAATATCAAAGCCTGACAATGAGCGTATTATCTTTTTACCTTTGACAATGGAGTATTAAATTCAGAGCTGAAATCCCAGAGAAAAGATTATTTAATCTTTGTTGTTTTTTAATTGTGAGAGATCTTGGAATGGTGTAAGTGTGATAAAATGGACATCCAAGTAGGATAAGAATTCTGTACGAGTGTATTGTATTTTAGAGAAGGCTGTAAACAGATACTAAAGAACAAGCCCTCAAACCTTTATCCAAGCTTTTCACCTTTTTCCCATGTCAATGTACCAACTGTGAAGTATATCAGAATTTCACTCGTATATTTATAGAGCGCTTCATAGAGCGCTTTTCTTTGTATGTCTGTTTCAATACCTCCTTTAAGTTAATCTGGGATTACATTCATGTGGCTTCTTTTGGTTAGTTTAGCTTTGAGCATGTAATTCTGCTGTTACTTTGTCAGCTCTTTCTATAATGATGTTTTTAAAACAAACAAATTTTCTCCATATCCAAGAGAGAGCATTTTATAC
This sequence comes from Numida meleagris, assembly GCF_002078875.1. Taxonomy (NCBI): domain Eukaryota; kingdom Metazoa; phylum Chordata; class Aves; order Galliformes; family Numididae; genus Numida; species Numida meleagris. The sequence continues at coordinate 113,516,304 of NC_034410.1, read as the reverse complement.
TGACCTCTCTAATAAAAGGCTGAACCTTTTCAGTGTCTCCAGTGCAGTTTAAGACTGGCAGACCTAAGGCGAGGCACTGGTGAGAAGCTCTTTGTTAGTGGTTTATCTATAGTGGGTGAGATGCTGAAATAAGCAGAGTAGAGTTTTGATGAGAAATCTTTGGATGCATGCGTTGTTGGCACCCACACGCCAACAGAATATTATTTCAGTACAGTGACTGCTTTAAGAACGTGTAAATGTGTATGAAATGTATCAGTTCTATGACAATACCATTATTAAACTTTATTTACAATTTTTTAATGCGTTTACTGTAAGAAATTTGCAACCCTTACAGGCCAGAGAAGGAGAATTTGAGAGTAGGTAAGACAGAGAAGTGTGGGTAGCTCAATAAAAGGTGGTAAGCTGGCAGTAGTGCAGTGCAGCCCAGAAAGTGAGGCGAGGTGTTGCAGTGGCAGGTGTTGACCTGGCTTCAGGAAGGTTAGGGGTTTCAGCACCCAGTCTCATTAGAGCTGTTCCGAGTTTAACCAGTTCAGCTGCAATGGGTCTGCTTGACCAGTTCAGTTGAAATTGGTCAGCTTAGCCTGGATGGGTGTAGGTTTAATTAGTTCTTGGGAAAACTCATGGAAAACGACAAGCATTTTGGATATGATGCGTCAGCAAGTTCTGAAATAAGTGTTTAGTGAGAGGAGTCTTCAGAAGAATGTTCTCCGTAAATAATTGTAGCACACTGTAACTGTATTTTTTCACAAGCTTAAAAGGTTACATTTTTGAAGTGGAAGTTGACTGTAGTCGGCTAATGTAACCTTATCCTTTCTTTTGTATTTCAGATAGCATGTGTCATTTCTTAGTTAAGTGATTTGCTTTTTTAATGAAATGCTTGAGAATGGCCAGCGTGATCTTGCTCTGAATCTCTTTAATCTTTATAAACTCTGTGGTGACTATTTCAGTTAATTAATTTTTTCATTTGTAATGCCATTGTATTATTAAAATACTATACTGATCTGTGGATTTGACAGCATACGGTAATAAGCATTTTCAGTGTTCAACCTGCGTAGTCAGTTTGGTGTTTTAATGGAAATGATCAAAAACAAAGCTAGGTTAGTTTTGTTCTGAAACAAATCATCTGAATAGTTTGTTGCCAGCTCTGCTTAATATATTAATCTGAAACGTTCAGCTTTCCCCTTTAAACTTGATCTTTTTGGACAACATAATGTTTTAATATTTCTGTATGATTGCTAACAGGGAACCAGAAATGCTGATTTTATTACTACCTATTACGTGTTTAGCATATTTTTGGGTCTTAACTGAATGCTTATGTGCCTAAGGAAATGCTGTAATTTTATTCTGATTTTTTTTCCTGTTGGAGCCTTATTTTTTTAAAAACAGAATATGAAAATAATATCTAAAATCCTTGAATAAACACCTGGTTATAACAAATGGAAAGCGGGGAGTCTCAATAAATGCCAATATTTAAATTTGTATGAACTATTGATACCCACTAAGAAGTGAATTGAGGCATGGATGGGGGCTATTATAAGTATTTCCTTTAGCAATGCTGGAGAAACAAATCCTTGCTGGTAAGACCCAGGCAGGGAGATGCTTATAATGTTGAGGGAGGTGAGCCCACATAGTTATGGGAGACTACCCATCAGTTGGGATCCACATAGAAGCTGTCTGGTTTTCTTATTCAGTCTGTTCCTTTCTGAATGAGAAGCCAGGAAGCGAGTCAAAGAGCAGAGAGCAGCGGCTCTCATTGTGCTCTGCCCCCCTGGCTTTCCGCCTCCACTTGTGGCACTGCTTGGCTCTGCTCCTTGTGTTCACGGGCTCGACAAACGTGCCTGTGGAAATTCAGACCCGCAGCTGCTGTCCGCGGGGGCCCCGGCTGCTTCCTGTGTTTCCCTATTCCACCGCTTAACCGCTCAGCTTAAATGGCAGACTTCTTCTGTGCTTTGTGTCTTCTGTAGATGATTTATGAAGGACTATAGTAAGATGCAACTACTATGGTTGTGGTTTTGTTTTTTTTTTTCCGTATGTTCCTTTTCTAGTGTTGTTGATACGTTGACATTTTTTTGATGTTGTCCTTCTGTGAGATTACAACCTCAGTATCTTGGATATAGGTTTCTAGTTAAATATAAGACAGGCAGTACTACAGTCTTTCACCATTCAAAGGATGTGCTTTAGAAATAGAATGTAGCAGTTTCATTACAGTATCTAAAACACTGGTAGCTTTTTTTGTCGCATGTTACCGTTCATCTGCTTTCACTTACATAGCCAGGTTACTTGCAAAATGTGAAGCATGTTGAAATTGAAATGATTCCCAGTTTGCTTCCAATCTAGCATTCAATCTGTGCGAAGATGCGTTTAATAGTGTAGATCAGTAACTCAGAGCAGCTAAAACTTGGCCTTTGGATGCCTCACCTTCAGAGCAGTCTGTCTTGAGTGACTGAGTGAGTTACAAGCTGAAGGCCCTGACCGCACTTGTCTTTTAATAACTGTACTGTTTTTTTCCCTCACCTACATTACAGACAAAAGCATTCATCTTGTACTCTGAAAATAGCCTAATTTTTTGCTGTGCCTTAGACCTTTTGTGAGTCAGCAGATGCCAGTATCCACAAACAGGTGCAGACAGATGCAAACGGATGTAGACTGGCCCTGGTTGAGTACAACTGTACTAAGGTGGTTCTCTGTCCAAGGTAATAAGCCTCAGTTATGCAGACAGTTGGAAAATATGATTCTCCTAAATAGAACGTGGAAAATACGTATAGTCTACGCATAGTAGACTGTCATCTTAATAACTTCTTAATTAACTTTTTTATTATTGTTTCTTCCAAGAGCACTTTGTAAAAGTGAAGTAGAACTTCTTGCAATCATCTCTTCTCTGGGGAGAAGCAGAAACCTAAGTTTGGTGGATTTGAACAAAGCTCTTGCTTCCTTTGTGCAGCCCTCGTGAAGCTTGTAGGAAGGAAGTAAGGCTTGGGGAAGCAAAAAAAAGTGTCTTAAATGAGTCTTGAAACACAGCACGGTTCTTCACTTGGCTCTGGATTTGATTCAGCAGGAGTGGGAATTCCCAGTGGAAATTTTGTGCATGAGGACTGAGCAATGCTAACACAGATGTGGCAGTGCCTGCTGACATTTCTGCTGTAAATGAACTTAGCTCTGCTTTGCATTACTTAAACCAGTATTGGAAATGGTTGCTTTTTTTTTTTGAGAGTGTACTGAGGTAGAGCATTTCATACCTAATAGCACACTATAAATAATACTTTGGCAAATGTATATAAACATACATTTAACTGTACATTAACCTGTTTTTTTTTTGTGATGGCTATCTGCCTTCCCATATCTTTCCTCTGACCCCAGCCATCCCAAATCAAAGAGAAAAATCTGCTGTAGAGTTTATATTCACAAAACCTTGTAAGCAACTGAAGTACTTCTATATTCTACAGCATGAAAGTTGAGGTCGCTGAAGCTTCAGTCACAGACTTCAGGCAGGCACTTCTTTTTGCTGAGAATATTCTAAAGTATCTTCTGTCATGAATGCTACATTAAAACAGCCCTATCCTTCCACCAAAACAAACGAAAACTCAGGTTATTTTAGTAATAGAGGTTACTTATTCAAACAGGCAAATCCTTCACCTTTGTTTTGGAAAACGAATGGTGGAATAGTGTGGAAAATCAGGTCCAACACTCTTCCCTTCTTCACTTGCACTTAAGTGCTATTTTTTCTACTTTATTTTTTTTATTTGAATGTTCCTTTAAAATGCAATTGGAAGTAAACAGCCTCAGAAAATTGGAGCCAGAATAAATGGGAATACTGTGCTGCAGAATTTCTGTTCTTTGGCTAAATACGTTTTTATAAGAATGAGGGTTATATGGTACAAAGTGGCCCAGTGACAGATGAACCAGTTTAGCTGCTTTAAATTTCTAGTAGTTTATTCTTTGTTTTTCTAGAGATGGAAATGCACTACATTGGATTAATTACAGTTTGTTCTATGAAAGAGTGTAAACTAAGAGTTTATTCTAATTTGTATTTCAAAAGAAGCCTTTTAGGAATAATTTATTTCTAGATGTTTAGAAATTAAAAATACATTCACTGCTAAACTGAGATGCGTGCATTTTTGCCACGTTATTTTTCTGTGTTACTCAGGGCCATTTTTGTTAACCCGTGTAAATATGATATTGAGCAAAAGAAGATCAAGAGCTAAAAACAGCCATCAGAAAAATGCAACATTGAGTAGCCTGTTCACTTTGGCAAAGATTTGTGTTTCCCTACCAAAATACACATATACCTACCAAAATATATAATACCATATTTTGGAAATAATGTCTGAAGTGCAAAAAGGGGATCCTGATAATACGTTAAGGTAGCTGATGAATGAGTATGGCAGTATAGAAATAAAAAGTTGTTGGACTGCATTCATTCACCGAGGTTGGATCTTTTCTTTCTCTTGCCCATGGAAGACTAAAGTGGAAGATGTCTGAGACTTAAAAACGATTTTAAAGAAAATTCAGCTTTGTGGACCAGTAGCTGTCCTTGGCTTTTGGAAGGCCAAGTTCTGGAGTTGTAAGCCTTCCTTTAAGATCAGCCAGCCTCTTGAGTTTGATTGCAATGACTTGGGTAGTACTGGCTATTTTTGTACGGTAATGGAGGTGAATTTTGCTACTTTAATTTCTCATGTTAGCTCTTTGCTCACTAGCTGATATGTAGCTTTAATAATAAAAATATTTGGGATCGTGTGCCTCACTTTCAGCATGGCAAATGTTTTAATTAAGAAGTGGAAATTAAAAAGCTTAGGTCACATTTTAAATTAAGACATAAGCAGAAGTAGCATTTATAAAAATTGGCCACTGTCTGTGTATTATGAAATTCTAGAAGACTTATTCTTAGTGTCCATCAAAATAATGGGATATTTTCCACCTATTTTCCTTGAGTGTGGTATTCAGTGTTTAGCTTTGGCTGCAGCAGTAGCTACCTTTGTTGTAGGAGTACTTCTGTCAGGCTGCCATGTTATTCTTAATGAAGGGCGCTAGCGAGAGAGATCACAAACGATAGATGATGAGGCAAGGAGAAAAGTGAAGAAAAGATGGAAGTTACTTTAGACCTTTGTCTTGTATAATGTGCTGATAACTTGGTAAATGATAAGCACGTTTCTTTGCTGTACTTACATATTGTTAACATTACTATGTTTAAGTTCCATGACTGGTCCAGAACAAGTAATGGACCAGACAGGGCTGTATCCTAGAAATCCAAGTGCAACAAGTCACTCTTCTGTGCTTGCTTGAGAAGATGACATTTGAAGGGTAGAGACCCCACAGAGATTTAATTTCTGGGCCAGCTGTACAAGTATGTGCTCGTGAAATCAGGTCACTCTGGAAAGTAGGAGTGATTTGCAACAGGCTTCAAAATTCTGCATTAAAAAAATACATGGAGGTGGAGATATGTGAAACCCTGCTGCATTTAGACAGGAGTATCATATCAGACCCAAGAATGTATGTGAAATAGGGTGCATTTATTTCAACGTAGATAAGGTCTGTATTTATTAGGCAAGGTATCAAATGGTGCATTTTCAATGTTTGTGGCTATGGTTCTGGTTTAACTGGTATTCAGAGGCAGTCAGAGGGAAAAGAGCAAAAGGTGCACTATCAGTGCTCTTGGAGGAAATGAGTCTACTTGCCAACTCTGAAAAGTGGCTGAGAGGGAGAGGACATCAGGGGCAAATTCATCTATTTGAATGTTAAGCTGAAAAAATGTGTTAGTTCATAGTTCAGGCATGAGCACAGAGAGCTGTGAAGGTACTATAAAGGATGACTTGGTATTGTGTGGACATAAGAGATCAGAGAACCACAACTGGTTTTAATAACTACGTGTATTAAGTGCATTAACTCTTTTTCATTACATTATTTATAGTAACTTGCTACAAAAGTGTCCTCAAAATATGTTTTGAAGTTCAGTTCATTGTAGTTCTCTAGGTGGCAGAGGCAAAGGGGCCTTCTGAGTATCAGCTGGGGGTGAAATCTGTTCAAAGCAGGATCTTCATAAAATGAGCCCAGTGCTTGGTGTACTGCTATTTTGTAATAGGCTGATCCTGAGTCTAGCAAGCTTTGCTGCCTTAAAATACATATTATAATAAATGCAATTGTGGTTTTTAATTTCCTTTACTAAATCCTGTGGATGTTGTAAGGCTTTAATGTTGCCCACGTCCCCTGGTTGTCATGCCTTCTTGTCCAGAGCACTTGGCAGGAGGCGTGGGGCAGCACTTCCATGTTGCTGGGCTGTCAGGTGACAGTGCTCCTGCAGCCGCTGGGCTGCAGCACAGCCTTGCTTCCTCCCATCCTGCTGCATGCGGTCCTGCAGGCTCAGAAACATTCAGCCTGTAGCACTGCAAGGGTCAGGAAGGGGATTACACTTTGGGTCTTTTGGGTGATCCAATGGGAATTGCTTTGGTCTGGTGTTTAACTCTGATCCTTATCAAATGGATTACTTCTAAGGTAGGTCATTTTATTGTTACAGTTTGACTAAATGGTTTTATAAGTAGTAGCCTGAGAGAAAACAACTCATTAATAACTTCATAAGTTCTCATTTTACTTTTTTTTAAACTCTAATCTGTTTTGGAAATACATCATTCATAACTTCAGATTGCTTTTCTTAAGTGTTCAAACATGATTTTATGGCTCTTGACTTCTTCCTTGCTTTAAGCGGGAAGGGTGTATTTGCAGCAGTGCCAATTAGGAAACTGAAAAGTGATCTGAAATGCCTTCCAAAGGGCACGGTTTGGTTTGCTGGTCTTCAATTTTACAGCACTTTAAAGAGTTTGTGAAAATAAGGAAAAAAAAAATTAAACATAGTGAGAATAATTCAAATTAGCGTTTTGCTTCCTGGACAGGATATCCTTTTTGTGTTGTTGATTTCAGGGCTAGGGGAGTGGAAATACCAGTTTTGTTTGCTTAGGTGAAATACCAGCTACTTCTCTCACTTTATAGACTTTCAGCTGCAGATGCTTATGTTAGGAAAAATGCAGGCTAACATTTGCAAAAATAGGAGTTCCTACTCTATTGTTCTGAAGAAAATAAGTATCCACGTAGTGTATATGATGGTAAAAAACGGGGGTGGAATTAGTGTCTGAAATTGAGACCAGACTCAGCACAGCTCACTGCCTAGCTTGAAGTTAATTCCAAAAGGAGCGATGCATTTAAGTTTCACGTTGTGAAGTAGGGCTGGAATCATTGGAGAGAATGAGGGAAGTGGAAGGAAATCAGAGTTCCTTCATCTTTATACAGATGGATATTTTTATTAATACTCAATGGTTCTGTACGATCTGCAGAAGAATCTGATAAATGTGAATTTGAATTGAAACCAAGCTTTGTCAAGTATCTGTGCCCAGAGCCATCAGTCACTACCAGCAAGGCACTTCCAAATCTACTAATGCAAGAGTGACCAGGCTTAGTTGCTAGCAAAAGACCAGAATACACTAATAAATGTTCATTTATGATGAAGGCAGACCGTGGTTTCCAAAGTTTTACAACTGATGTACTAGCTTAGTATGTCACCTGTGTTACACTGGCATACTCAGTTTGGTCAAAGACTCTGTTAAAGGGAGAATAGTAGTACTTCCAGGTTGCTGATAGCACAATTAAAAACTCTTACTTATGGTTATGTTCTTAATCACATAAGTGGTTGTTTCTTTTACATACTTTTGATGTGTCCATCCAATCACATCACTTTGCTTCTGTGCCCTTCTGTTATCCTGATTTAATTTATTAAGCTTTTCTGTCTTCGCTTTGGTAAGTCACATGCTTTTTCTGAATATGCTTTCTTTTCTGATCAATTTTCAAGCTTTTGTCTTGTATCTTTCAGTTAAAACCTTAAGTTTTTAAAGCAATGAAACTTGAGGGAGATCTTATTGTTCCAGTTGCTATACTTCTAAGGTGGATGAGAGGAAAGGAAACAGTCAATTACTGTTTGTCTTGGGTTGATATTTATATGAAATAGCTTCATATGGCAGAAAATATTAAAGTAGCCACATTCAAATTTTTGATATATACATACATAAAGTTAATCTTACTGCTGATTAACATTGCTTTCCTGAAATTAAATACATTTTCATATCTCTGGTCTGATAAACTTTCAAAATGACTGCTTTGAACTTCAATGAACAATTTACAAAATCGTAGTAGGACTGTCTTGCAGTGGCTTGCCTTTGGTTAATGACAACTCCTTAGTTGGTTTAAAGGAGCGTTTTCCAGTACTTTACTGAGTGAAACTCTGGTGGTATCTTGTGGAACACTCAGGAATTTTTAATTACCGAAATCATTATAGGAATTGCATTAAATGGCAGTCTCGCTTTTGAAATCCAATAATAGTAAAAGAAATCCAGTCTAATTAGTTTGTCATTGTAGGTGCTCCTAGTTGAAAAACCCTCTCAGAATGTTAAATTGTTTCCAAGGGTGTACATAGGCAGAGCATGATCAGCAAATTGCAGTCACCATAATACAGTAACTTCTCTGAACTTGTTCTCAATTTCTCTTGCTGGGAACAGTCTCTCTTATTGTTGGGCAAATGTCTTTGGCAGGAAAGCCAAGTAGGTAAAAAATATCTGACTGGCTGTGTTGCTGTCCTCTAGCTTTCTTTTCCAGAGAGTGAATAAATAACTGAGTTGCAAAATGAAAGTTGTGTAGCCCATCAGAAAGTATAGATTGTTTCATTTGGATAGGAGCTACTGAAGCTTGAAAGCCTACAGCTCTTTCAATTTCTTCTTGCTGTTGTGGAATGAGACCAGCAATTGCTTCAGTTGGCAGCCTGAAGTCTGGCTAGTGAACATTTGCCAGCATTAAGTGCCTGACACTTAATTCTCTGAATTGAGTGGGGGAATCGCTGTGATAAAACTGATCTGTCCTTGGAAACTTCTCTGTTTGGCTTAAATGGAGCAATGACAGAATTGCAGGGGTTGGAAAGGACCTCAAGAGGTCATCGAGTCCAGCCCTCCCACTAAAGCAGGTTCCCTACAGTAGGTCACACAGGCAGGTGTCCGGGGGGGGTCTTGAATATCTCCGTAGAAGGAGACTCCACAACCTCTTTGGGCAACCTGTTCCAGTGCTCCATCACACTTACTGCAAAGAAGTTCTTCTGTATATTAGTGTGGAACTTCCGATGTTTGAAGTCTTGGGCCATTACTCCTTGTCCTGTTGCTATGCACCACTGAGAAGTGCCTGGCCTCATTAATTTGCCTCCCACCTCCCTTTAGATATTTACAAACATTTATCAGATCCCCTCTCAGTCGTTTTGTCCCCAGGCTGAACAGACCCAGGTTACTCAGCATTTCCACGTAAGGGAGATGCTCCAGGCCTTGTATCATCTTTGTGGCCCTCTGCTGGACTCCTTCTAGGAGATCCCTGTCTTTTTTGACCTGGGGAGCCCAGAACTGTACACAGTAGTCTAAATGTGGCCTCACCAGGGCAGAGTAGAGGGGCAGGATCACCTCCCTCAACCTGCTGGCTGTGTTCTTTTTAATGCACCCATTTTCCTTCTTGGCCACAAGGGCACACTGCCGGCTCATGGCCAATCTACTTTCTAGCAGGTCAACCTGTAACCTGTACTGATGCATGCAGTTATTCCTCCCCAGGTGCAAGACTCTGCACTTGCTCTTGGTTAAACCTCAAAAAGTTACTCTGTGCCCAACTCTCCAGTCTGTCCAGGTCTTGTTGAATGGTAGCACAGTCTTCAGGCGTGTCAGCCAGTCCTCCTGGCTTTGTATCATCAGCAAACTTGTTGAGGGTGGACTCTGTCCGTTTAGCTTCTTTAGAAAAGAGCATTGCTCTTTTCCCGGTTATTAAATGTTTATGCTATGTAGCATCAGTGAAGTGGCTTCCCTTTCATGAAGATGCTGCTATCTGCTGTTTTCACATTATTCCCGTAGCATGGCCCTTAATAATTTTCTGTACGCTTGCGAAAAGACTTTCAGGAAGAAAATCTGTTGATGGATATTCCCTTTACCCTTTTTTGTGGCATCTTTGTATCATTACAGGAATAATGGTCATCCACTTGAATTTGAACTTTTTCCATTCCAATTCCACACAGATGTGGAAAAAAAGATAGGTGGAATTAATACTCTTCTTTGTTGTCCTTTGGAAGAAGAGGTAACACTCTAATAGGGAACTGAAATGTAAGGTGAAGTTTTCAAAGTGGAACTGCATTGTAAACAATCCTCCAACTTTCCAGTTTTCTTTTTAATATCTGTCTTCACTGCTTAGGCAGAAGAGCCCACCCAGGTTAGCCTGTTGTTCTCATGTATGGAAAGGAGAGGAGAATAACTTGGCCCAATTTTTTGAAGAATATGTTGAATCACTTGGAGTCCAGCAGATGTTCTCACAAGACCAAGTTTATCCCTGTGCTTGAAAAGGGGATCTACCTAAACACATTAGGGTTGTCTTCAGTTTAAGCGCAAGCAGTTCAGTCTGCCTGTTGGAATGAGGCATATCTGCTTGAGAAACGCACCGAGGGTCAAGGAGTTCAATGTGCTCTCTTGTAGTTAATAGATACAAAGCTTCAGGCAGACCAAAGAAGTGTGACGGAGCTCCAGAAATAGTTTTGCTGAGTTCACATTATTTACAAAACTGAGCAAGATCAGGATAACGAAAATGTAATTTTGGTAGAGTAATTTGTTAGTAAGCTTGGACTTGAGATTTATTGTTTTCTATAAAAGTGGGCACTCTTAACTCCCCTTCTGTCTGACTGTATACCACAGTACTCCTGGCTCTGTCCCTCCCTTATTTTCCTGGTTTAAAGGTGAGAGGTCTGACCACCAGCACCCACCTGTGCCTTTCCCTCAGCAGAACCTGCTAATAAGTGATTTCCTCTTACCTACTTTATTAAACAAATTTCAGTGAATGAAATATCAGTAGAAACACTTCCCTTGCAATAACATCAGTTGAGATTGTTGAGACTGTCCTACTACTTTTCAAGTCTTAGTAGTGAGATTTACAATGCATTGCTTCTTTTTCATTTGGAAACCAAACTTTGAAAGGTGATTCTAAAAGGTTTGATTGCGTAAAGATTCTTGTGAGATCTTTTACTGTCCTTGCAGAATTAAATCACCTGTTTGTATAAGCTAGTGCGTTCTGTTCTTAAAAAGTGCTCATGTGTTTGATCTGCTATTTTAGCCAGCAGGTATTATTTTAGATTTTAGTTAGCAAATAATGTTTTAAAAGGATTTCTATTTTGATCAATTTCTTCATGTTGTTTTCTGTCTCAGAGACTAAGGCTCCCATTGGTTATGGTTCTTCTAGCTGCACGTGTGCTGACATTCCTCTTGTATTAAGTTACAGTATTGTACTGGATATGTCCAGAAATCAATGTGATAGGCAAGTGAAAACTGCAAATTTGCACTAAGTTCCATCACTGATTGTGCTTAGTCAATGATATGAAATGCTCCGTGCTAGTAAAAATATATCCAGCTGAGATTTGCTGAAATTCTAAGATCATAGGAAGAAATTTAAACGCATTAGTGGGAAATCAGTGTCATTTTCTGGCTGATGAGCTGTATTGCTAACTTCTCTGTAGGGGCAGGCACGTTGCTGTGTGAATTGCTGTACAAACACATTTCGAGGGAAGGATGATTTGCATTGTTTATGATCTTCCAAGGAAATATAGAACGAAAGCTGAGACAGTATAAAAGTGCTGTACAGGGAGTTCTTCCTTGTAGTTTTTTTATAATAGCTAGTATAATTGGACCTGATTTGGTGGTAGGTCTTTGGTCATTTCTGTAATTAAATATTAAGCTTACCTTTGGGAAGAAACTTCTCTGATTTCAAGTGCAAAGTTTTGTGGCTTTTTTCCCTTCCTTCTTTTAGCATAGAAAATATTAAAACAACAAAGTAACTTCTGGGTTTGGAGTCTTAATGCGTCAGTTATAGAAATCGTACTGATAGAGGTTATTAACCTCTAGGCTTTCTTTGAGTGCATTCAGTTTGCACTGTAAATAGATTCTTCTAAGCAGTTTCGCCCTTTTCCCCTTCCCAATAATTTCTTCCTCTCTTTTTGTTTCTGTTGTAGTTCTTCTCAACAGCCAAGTTCTGTTTTTTGTGCTTTTTCTCATTTTTTGGACTTGGATGTTTTTGGACCTATGGTGCCAGTGTAATGTTTTCTCACTATGGAAGGAATAAATAGGTTCCTGCATTCACCTCCAGGTTGGCTTTTATTTGAACTTCTCCAAGGGATATGATAAACCCTTTTACATATCCAGGACTTCACTGTTCTGAATGTAAATAAGCGTGCTGGGCAAGGGGGGGGGGGTAAAAAAAAGGCCACCTAACAAAACCACTTAAAATCCTCTTGTGAAACTGGTGAAAACTCTGACTGTGAAGGCAATCCTCTGTTCCTAGGGTCAAGATAGCATTGTTGAGGGCCCTGGGTTGGCAAATGGGAGAAGACAGTGGAAATACACTAAGGAAAGACGTGAGTCTGAGTGCTAGCTTGTGCCAAGCTCTAAAGACTACATGATAGTGGTGTTGTGTAACTACATGAACATTTCCCCCAGTTTTTAGCTACTGCAGGACCAATTCACCACATTCTTGGTGATTCCTGAACTATAACTGTTACCACATCAGCTTAATGTTTCTGGGGCTCTAAAAGCAGTCTTGTGTAGGTTAAGAATTGCATCCTCTTTGGGAGTCTCTTTTTGTCGTGCACGGATAGCTTGCTGACCTTTTCAGACATTTCTTCAGAAAACCTTAAATGGGTACCTTGCTTGGCCTACAGAAAGTGCAAGGTGGAAGGAAGGAAGCACGTGCCAGTTGCGTTCTGCCCCACAAAAAATAGGTGTTGAATCCCAAGGATTGCAGTAACGGTGTCATTCAAGTTCTTTTACTTCTTCTTGAAACTATTGTAGCTTTACAAATGGAATTAACCCATGGGTAAGTAAGTAAGCTAGGAAATGCCAGTATTTGAAGTAAAAAGCTGTGAGAAACATGTTTTGGCATCTGCTTTATCTTGTTCTGTGTCTTATTTATTGTTGGATATGATTGGGGAGAATCTGGAGAGAAAGTTAGAGGGGTATTCTTCCACAGTCTGCTCCTGTTTTATCATAATCTCTTCGACAAGAACTCTTGTCCTTCCTTTGTCCTCTCCTAAAACAAAGTCAGAATGTATGTTTGGAGCTCAAACTTTGGAAATAAATTTTGAGGGTTAGCTTGTACATGGACAATGAATACTTCATTTTTTAAATTGAAAGAGGAATAATTTCATTCTAACATGCATAAAATATCCTTCTTTTTGTAGAGACGTGGAGCCATTTCCTATGACAGCTCTGATCAGACTGCGTTGTACATTCGTATGCTAGGTAAGCATACCAGTTTCTGTATTGTAAAGGTCTTACAGTTGTTACTGTTTAGAAAAATGTAAAATAAAAAAGTATATGTTTGAGCGTTATACTTTTAAGCTTAGTAATTCCATTTTCCTGGGAAATATTCTGGTTAAATTCTTTAGAGAAACCTTTTTGTGTTGATTTGGGTTTTTTGGTTGGTTGGGTTTTAAATTTTTTTTATCTTCAAGTTAAGTGTTGTGTTGAGTACTTTGTTCATGCATTTAAATAAAAATAAATTGTGGTTCTTGTAATTAATGTAGAGCATTTGGTAGAAGTTTAGTTTTACAAATAACTCTTAATTTATTTGTGATGCATCTTTCATTCTTGTTATGGAATTTCACCTCTGCGTGGTATCCTTCTGGTTAAAACTATAGCTTAGAGAATATTTATGTGTGGAAATTACCATACACTTCACAAAATTTCAGTTCTGAGGCTGTGAAATGTTCAAGGTGTTCTTAAAATAATGATACGCTTTAAAAAAAAAAAATACTTCTCTTATTAATTCTAGAAGATGACTTGAGGAGGGAAAGGACGCGTGACAGGGCTGGTAGCTTAGTCAGCTTTCTGAAGAATGTTTCCAGAGAAACAACTAGATAAAGCCAAATTAAAAAGAAAGGACAGTACTGGGAGGAGCAAACATCAGGGGACACCCTCCGTGATACTGAGTGCACTGAGGACGGAGTTGAGGTTAGTAGTTGAGAGGAGCAAGCTGCAGAGCTCTTGCAGGTGACCTGAGGAACTCTCTATATATGCTCTTAAGTCTGTTTCACTGCAAAATTACAGTGCTTAATTTAAGCCAACTTCAGCTACGATTTTGTATTGAAATGGACTGAATGCTTACGTGTCTCGCGCAGCTCAATGAACACAAGCAGCTAGTGATTATAAATTCTTAGCCTGTTCTGACTAGATCAGCCAGAACATGTCTTTTTTTAATGCCCTGAGCCTTTTCAGTTCAGTTGCAAATTGCACTTATCCCAGTCTCCAGAAATTGAAGACTACATTCTCTATGAATTTATAGTCATAAGCTACATATGTAGACAAATGCGTGTGCATATAATATGCAACTTTGACTTAGCACCTTTTCATTTTTCAATTATTTTGTTCTTGATTTTTTTTCACTTCAAGTTTGTAAAGCTGTTAATACCATAGCACTGGCTGTCTAGTAAAGAATTTTAAGAATGTAATTTGGAGAATTGTTAAGAAAAGGAGGACAGATGATGCTGGTTTTTAAATGCTAATTGAAAAAGCAGCTTTTTTTGAGGGGGTAGAATTAGGTTTATTTCATATTAAAAGCTTAAATCATTGATTTTTTTCAGTCATCCTTTTTGCAAGATAGACACTAGAATTCTTCAAAATAGGATTTGTTTTTTTAAACTCATCTGCTAATGGTAGAAATTCAGCTTGTAAGAAAACAGTTCTTGATTTCTGGGGAGAATAATCTTCGGCTGCTTTGGAAGCTTAGCTTAATTGTACCACCCAGTAGTTAGGCCCGTGAATTCTGCAGAAGAGTTTAGTTGCAAAACTCAACTGAAAGTAGAAGAAAGCAAAGCGTGATTTTCTGTGGTTCCTAGTGTGTGCGCAGGGCTGAACGGAGGGAAGATTCTAATATGCTTTGAAATCTTTCTTCACTGTGCTAGTAGGCAGAACTGGAATATATTCAGAATGTGTGCAGATGTGTTGAGTAAATTGAATTTCACTTGATCTCTGATTTGAATTAATTTATTAGGTTATGTGATAATGCTATTCATAACAAGCGCCTAACTCTTGCAGACATTACAGTTTAGTAATGATAGCTACTCAGAAGCAGTATGTCTTTTAAAGGAGTAGACCTCCTCTAACTTCTGCTGGGGGATGATATCAATAAGCAAACAAAAGATTGCTCATTAGATGTTTGAATCAGTATGCTACATTCTTATTATTGCCTTGTTAGTGATCACTTTGTTTTCCCCAATATTAAGTGTACTGTACTGTACAAAATAGCAGCTTTTTATCGGAGTGTTGTTGTATGCATAAAGGGATTATAAAAAAGACCAGCCTGAAAGCTGAACAGTTGGATGCATCAGTATTTAGAAACATTCTTATCAGAACAGACTGAAAGATGATTATATTCAACTGGAATTCCTGTAAGAAATAGTGTTGGATTCCCTGTACAATACTGTGAGGTTTTTCTTTTTAAATTTTGCTCCTTTTAGCAGAGGACCTGTAAGAAATCCTCAGCTGTAACTTCATGGGAAGTTACACAGTCATAAGAGGTATTGCCTTTTACTTCCTTGGTTGCTATTACAACAGACTACGCCTCTTGCACCTAAGGTTTCTATTTTAGCAGACCAAAGTATAAAACTTAAGGGTACCTAGGACACTTCCTTCTGCATCTGTTTAGATGAGTTGGCTGTAGAATTGCTTCCTTTAACGTCCCCAGGCTGTTCTGATTGGAATCTGCTGGAAATTCATTTGCACTAAGTGGACAGAAATTTCTGTGGTATGACAGTGCTTCCAGGTTCTACTAAAACAATCAAATTTTAAGGGCATGTGAAATAAACTGAGTCCTGCAAGTGTCAATATAATCCAGCAGCGTTGATGTTAATGACTCATCTGTCATACCCTGTTCCCAAAATATACGCTAAATCATTCCTGAGTGGCTGATTTGCTGTTTTAAAACATAAATACAGATGCAGCATTGTAGAATTTTTCTTTAAAGACCTTGAATAGGCTAATATATGTACATCACCTCAGCTATTTCTCTCAGCAACTATGAGAAATCCCCACTATTTCCTATAAGTGCTTCCAGGGAATCTTGGTACTTTATTGATTTTTTTTTTCTTTCCTCTGCTTTTGTTTTCTGTCTTTCCTGTAGTTTTTTTTTGTACTGCCTGAAAGTTTTGCTACTGTGCATGGCCTGGAAAGAGTGGGTCACTGACTGCTTGTACTGGGGAGAACGCATCTCAACTAAAGCTGGATCAGTATGCCCTGTTTTAAAAATCTTGATGGCTTTAACTAGAGATCAGTGGAGACAAGCAAATGAATAACTCGGGGCATGTTCTTCTATGGTAGCAATTGCTATGTTGTATTGCTTTTGCTTTAATTCCAGCATATTCAGCTGACCTGTCATCTGTTCCTTCAGCACATTTAATAGCAGCTTGGATCTATGAAGCTAGTAATTCTTTCTGGAAATCCTGCGCTGCACATCTTCGTGCCTTTGACTTGAGTGTGGGTGGTTTACCTTGAGGTGGCTTCTGCTCCCAGCTGTCCTCCGTGATCTGAGATTTCTGCCCCTTCTCCAGAAACCCTGGGCAACCTGAACAGCTACTGCATGGTTACTGGTTCAGACTGGAAGATTAGGGTAGCACGAAATACATGTTATGTAACCTTAACGTGCAGGGATGTAAACTATGGCGTGTCAGCTGCCTTGTGAGTTTCAAAGCTGTCCTTGCAATGTGAACAAGAGTCTGAGAGAGGGGTTAGGAGCTAAACGAGCTGTCTCCAGGTAAGTTTTGATAAAGACCTGATTCTTTTTCAGCTGTATCTGTCAACTTCCCTCTTACACATTCTTTCTTCCATTATTTATCCAGCCTTCAAATCAGTTTTTCCCTGTGTGGCTTTTGTTCTTCGAAGGAAGAAAAAAAAAATCTATCTGTATAGAACTATCCTGGAAAAATTTCTAGCTGGATACTAAGCCAGCAGACACTGTGTGTCAGGTCTGCCTGCAAAATCGAGCTTTGAACAGAAAGCTGAGAAACATATTAAGAAAAATCTTTTTCCTGATTCTTTGGATTCACTGATACTCACAAAGAGGAAAAAAAACATTGTTCTTGGAAGTCCGTTATCATTATGATGCTGGTCTTGAATGTGTTCCTTAAGAAAACAGAGAAGTTATTTCAGAGTGGCTGAAATAACCTCTTAAAGAAGCTCTTAACATAAGAGCTATCATCTTGCTATCTCTTCTGCCCCACCAAGGAAATCTACCTGTAAGCACTGTGATCTGATGGTATCAAAACATTTCATAACCACTTTGATATTTTTTAAAGGCCTAAATAAATAAAAACATTCCATAAATTGCCTTGGTTTATGTATTGAATTTAATTATCTTTTATCTGCCATAGTAGTAGCCAGCGTTTATGTTGGACTTCTGTTGCTGTTTGAAAGAATTACGTAATAGTGTTCTTGTAACTGGTAAAAGCCATCTTCAATCTGAAATGTCTTATACCTTTTTTCTTAAGTTACCTATGATGATGATCATGTTTTTCTTAAATTCATTTCCAAGTCATAGGGTTACAAAATCTTTGCGGAATTTCTCAACCAAATAAGTATGAATGTGTTATGCTCTGAGCAAGCACAATAAAGTGGGCACATTTGGCATCCATTGATCTCAGCAGGTCAGATCAGTTGAACCGTGAATGCACAAAGTTGGTCAGGTACTTCTGGATGTTTGGGACTAATTACAAAACACAGTTGAGATTAGTCTCATTGTGCTCTTCTGCTTTTGTTTTGACGCAGAAGGAATTTCTACTTGAGGTACTATGATAAATTTTAGTCCTGGAGAACCAGTAATTTTTCCAGAATAAAATCAAGTGTATTCTGAATATAACTCCTGTTAAAAGCAATAGTTGTACTCTGCTTTTTTTTTTTGCTTTCATGCTCAAAATCCACAGCATTGTGAGCTTATTATGTTATTCTGGCTGTACTATTAGATGAGGCACTAGCAAATGAAAAAAGTAGAAAAGAGCAGGCAGAATTTTTCTGGGTATCGTTTGTCAGATGAACCTATTTGTTTTGTTGTCTGCAGAGCTCTGTATTAGTCTCCATGTATTTTTTGTGAACTTTTCCTATTCTCAATGCTTTGAACAAGTTAATCGTTCACAAAAACTTTAGTATACTGCCCGAAACTATTTGCTAGTTAACGTGCAGGCAGGTAAACTTTGAAGGTTGAGAATGCTTTGGAAAATAAGTGCCTTTCAGAAAAGCTGTATCATATTTTGTTAAAAATCAGCACAACTGCTCAGGGCAGCTGGTGCACTGAAAGGTCTCACAGCTGTAGCTGTGACTGATTTGTCAGATAAATAGCTGTGATGGGTAATGAGTTGCATTTTCCTTTGTATAAACTGATATTTTCTAACACCACTACTAACGCACTCACCTCTCCCTTTTTTCCTTTCTTTTCTTTTTTATTCACTCATTTCTAAAATAAAATTCACCAGCTGTCTTTGCCTGACTGAAGAGTTCTACAATTTGCTGCCTCTGTATTGTCTGGGAAAAGATGAGCGTGTTGATCTCTGATCAGATGAACGCTTGAAATCTTTATCATTCATTATATTGTCACTGGTCTGAATTATGGTTTTTACAGGTAGTAATAAACTTATTTTACCTTGCAGCTCTAAGTTTTTAAGTTTCAAAGAAAAAAAAAACAAAACCAGCAAAGATAACGACTTGTATTTGGTATGTTTTTACTGAAACAAAGACTCTAGACTCCCTATGCAGGGAGCCTGCTGCTTATCTTTTGTGGTGCTTCCAGTGTGCCTCACAAGATAACATTCATGTGAAGTGTGTCACTACAGATATGTCTGTGTTTATAGATTCTTATCTCTGCAAATATATTTGTTAAGTGTGAAAAGCGTGTCACTAATGTTTTGGTCAGTATCTTCGTGTGTCTTCTGACTTAGGCTGTCTTACAAATTAGCAAGTTGACAAGGAAAAAAAAAAGCAGAATAATACTAGTTGCTGAAAATTAAATAGGTATTTTTTTCTTTTTAAAACCAATCAATTTCTTGCATTAATTACTTTTGATTAATAAGAAAACCACTGTGTTTGAGGGGATGAACATATGAAAATCCTACAAGTGTAATAAGTAGAAACCAGAACTCTTCCACATCTGAATTTCACGTTTGTTTTTTTTGGTTAGGATCTCAGAGGGAAATATTGTTGCATTTGATCCTCAGAGGGTTGCCCAAATTTGTCATTGCTGAAGGTTTTTAAGTGAAAGCTTTTAATCAAGTGGATTACTTCTGTTAATGTATGCAACTACCTAATGAAAGAATACTGATCAGCTTTCAGTTGGTTAAAATGTCTAAATAGAAATCAGTGAGCATGCTAAAAGATTCAGGTTAAAGCTAACTGCAGTGTAAAATAGTTTTATAAAATTTTAATACTGAGTTTTGGTATTTTAATAGGCTCATGTGTAATATTCAAACAGCTGAGCACAAGTAAGTAAATGCTAGTGGGACAATATTCTATTATGTAATATAAAACCATATTATTACTAGCTTCTTTGCTAAAAGCTACCATTTCTAGAAGCTGAACCTTTCTTGTACTATACAAAATGTTTTTGTTTTGTGTGTGTTACTGAGGAACAAACAAACTTTAATGTTATTGTTTCCTGTCATATCAAGGTGCGTTTTTACCATACTGGTGTAGCAAGTTTCATCTGAATGCTTATCACATGCTTCTGGCAATGTATGCATAGGCAGGAGAGATTTTGACAAGAAAGCATGCAGTTGCATGTTTAACAAGTCTTCAAACTTTGTTTTGAATTTCACCTTAAAACAAAAAGCATTGAAGTAGGCCTATTGTTTGAATAACCCTATCCCATTAAGTACATGAATCTTTACCCCTCCAGGCTATGTTCATTTGAATTTTATCTCTGCCACTCTTCCACACTTTTATTTCACTCTTGACCCTGTTTCTAGGAGATGTGCGAGTAAGAAGTCGGGCAGGATTTGAAACAGAGAGAAGAGGTTCTCATCCATACATTGATTTCCGTATTTTTCACTGTAAGTATTTAATAGCAGATAAATGACAAATAAACAAAGGCTTCCATTAATTTTAACTACTGAGCCTATTCAAATAAAGTTAGCAGCTTATATAGCAAAACCATTTCTTATACTGCTTAGGAAAATCTTTCATTCTACTTCGTTACCAAAATAGAATAAGAAAATCTTCACCGCTAAATTTCCGTATCTAGAAACATAGTTTAAACTCGTATTTATTGAGTTCAGATCTGAATCCCTACGGAAAAGAAGACTTGCATACTGTTAGTGATGTGTATGCAAATTACGGAAGACCCAATCATTTGAGAAAAATACTTTCCTGCTTTTATCAGACATAACAAAGGTCTGGTGTCGGATGATGTTTGAAAAGAATTACAGTAGATTTCAGTATTCTTGACCTAATCATAATCAATCAGTGTTTCACTTTCTCAAACACGCAGATCTTAGTTTCTCATAGGAAGACAAATCCAAAGCGAAGATTAAAATGTTGTAAGAAAACGTCAGACTAAATTTTCTTAATTATGGGTTATGGAAACTTTTTTTTCCCTCAGAGAAATGTTACAATAAGAATATTTTTAGATAATTTCACTTTTTTCCTCTATATTGCAATAACTTAATATATCAGTACTTGTAACGTAAAAGCTGCAGTAATCACCATACCTGAATATGCAGCAAAGTGGAGAAGAAGATTCAGATGTTAAAGTACTCAAATAATACTAATGTATTGTAATAAAATATCTACACTGACATTGTAATCACAATTCTGAATAGTCTGAATGCAGTGGTGAAATTTAGAAAAACTATTTCACGGTAACAAGTGTGGTTGTAATTATCTTATTAATGAGTGGCAGAAACTGTGCTAATCTTCTGATCTTACTTTAAGTTGCTCATTTTTTAAGTAGATGACTACTTAAATCTAAAACTTCTGAAGTTTCATTCAATAGTTTCATAAAATAGGTGAGAAAACAAAGTTTGAAGAGTATTGAATGTTTAAAGAGGACAAGGATTCTATCACAAATCCTGATAAATCAACTGAGAAAATAAAATAATAAAAAACCTCTGTAAAAATAGCATACTATTTATGGATTATATATAAAGACACAGTTATGTGGCAATTCGTGCTGATATGGGAAAACAGTAACAGAAATACTAGAAGAACAGCATGTTAAAAGGCACTCACATGTGATATTTTCGCCATTGTCAAATGTGTTTTCTGTGGTACTCATCACTCTGCTTCCATCCTGACAGTTGTACATCAGGCAGATCAGGAAAAGGATTTTTCACACGCTTTCTTCTTGCCCCTGCTTGTTCAGGCACAGGCACCGGCTTTTAGCAACATCAACTGTGGTGTCTGATGACAGCGAGGAATGTTGCTAGGAGGCCCAAAAATTCTTTGCCTGTAACTTTCCTCCCGTATCAGCTTCTGTGGCAGTCTAAAGAGTTGCCACATTATAGTCAGATTTTTCTTTTTTTACTGAAGAACGTGCTTTTAACTTAAGAATTGTGGTCTGTTGTAGAGTTGATCTGACTCCTGCTATATAGAGTTTTCTTCCCAAGGAAATAAGGAGTCCTGTACCACTAAATTATCTTCTCATTTACAGATTTGTTTTTTAAAAAAGAAACAAACCGTAAGGTGTTTTCTTTTTCTCTGAAATGCTAATAGAGTCCTTATCAGTGTTTCCCTAATAGTTTTAAGCAAAAGACTTGATTGACTTGATTCTTAGGATCCCTGTGTATTTTCTCTTCTTGTAACTCCAGAAGGATTTTCCCCCGCACCTGGGGATGGAAAGCAGTCACCATACTAGAGGAGCCAGTTTAGCTACCATGCTCTGCTTGGAGCAAAAACTGGGCTGAAATGATTCTCTTCTACACCAAAAGCAGACTAAAACATCTGAGTGTTGTTTTTCTTTCCTTTCTCTCCACAACAGCTGTATACTGAACATCAGTATTGCATGGATATGTTTTCTTCATGGTGTTTGTAAAAATTCACTGTAACTTGCATCTGCTACTGACTAACTTTATTCTGTGATTCTAAAAATTTTGCAATGATCATTGCTTGCCTTTTTTACAGATGACACATGCTGGCTATCATGCACAATTGTTGAGGCATTATTGCCATTTTACGTTTTGCTTAGCTCATTATTGTCCTTGAGCATTGTTTTACTTTTTCTCAGTCATGTTTTGTGAAGAAACTTCAAAGTATTTCAGAAAGTTGAGCTAATGAACCAGTGACCATTTTTTTCCAATGTTTTATTAACAGACTTTTAATGCAAAATTTTATTGATAGATTTAAAGAGTAGTGAATTTCAAATGTGCTACGTTATTTTCAGGAAGCTACTGCTGCTTTTTGTTCATTTGTTTTTTTTTGCTTTCTTTTCTGAAAATAATCAATTCTGTTTAATAATACTACTTTTATTTGCAACTTGAATTTGTATTGTTAAATAAAGTTTATTAGCATTTAATTTTAAGGTTGCTTCTGTTTCTTCTAAGCTTACAAACCATAAGTGTCTGCATCTTCATCCCCTCATTCTGTAACTGGCACATGAATATTCAAGTTCGTAAGCTGGCTAGAAGTATACTGCTGGAGAAGTCTTTTTTTTTGTTGAGATGGTAGTGTGAGAGATACGCATGAAGAGTATTAATGCAAGATCTGACTGACTGTCAAACAAGGCTGCATCTTTCTCCCAGGGAAAGTCAGGACTGTGTTCCTCATGTTGGTTGGTAATTGGTTAACACCATGATGTCGATTAGTAGTTTCTGTTGCTGTGATCTGTTGATTGTTTCTTTGGGACCATGGGCATAACCCCAAGTTAGCAGCTAAAAGCCGTGGATTCTGGAGAGAAGAGAGCAGCCACGTAACTTTAATCGTCAAAAGTAAATTATGCTTTAAATAAAATGGTCTGGTTTTGTTCAGTCGATATGTTTTTTTCACAGTTGCACGATGAACTGCATACACTTTAACAGTCTTTTACTGAATTGAATATAGAGCACCAGATCTACACTGCACTTCTTGGGTAACAAGTTTGGCAGTGTACTATCCAACAATCTTCATGTACTGTTAGGTTTTTGGAGAACTTACTGAAAGTGGTTGCAGTTCATTACAAATATGCTACAGTTAATGTAGTTACTTTTTAAGTTGTTTATAAATTATTAAAGACATCATGAGTAGTAATTCGATCTGAAACGTCAACAGATTATGTGGACTAAAACCTGCTGGAATACAAAATCTTTGCTAGAGTAATTGGTAGATGATGTGTAAATATTCAACTTTTTAAAAGTAGTAAACCAAAAATAAATACTAAGGTTTTGTTTTCTTGTTACTGAGAGGTTGTTGGTAATGTTTATTTTTTATATATTCATGTTTATGTGTATATAGACACTTAAGCTTTGTTGCTTGTGTTTGTGGAGCTTCTCTGGCATGCACAAACAAAAGGATCTACTGTGTGCTTCCATCACTCACTGTTTTGTCTTAAAAAAAAAAAAAAAAGTGCTCAGCGATGTGTACACTGTGTTACAATGGGGAAGCAAAGCCAGAATGATTAAATAAGATAACAGCCAAAATGTTGGGTAGTGTCATATGCAGATACAATTTGAATTAATAGCTCCAAACTTCCTTTTTAGGAAAAGGTGGTTGAATATAGTCTGGAAGAACCGGATAAAAAAGAATACTTTGGTCTTGTGAGGAGGAAGCATTTTTTCTTCTTACCTTTCCTTTTGCATCTGCACCAGAACAGATAAGATCTTGTCAAAAGGCTTTTGGAATTCTCTCATGCCACTCTAGTCTGAGCCTGCTTGTGCAGGGTGATGGTGGTATTGCCCACATGTGGTTCTATTTTTATGTTCCATAGATAAGTTAATGTCACATCTATGAGTTAAAGTACCTTGGAATTAAGAAAGGGTTTTTGTATTAGTTGATATGTTTCTGTAAACATCTCGCAGTGACTCAATTTTGAGTCAAATTGTGCTTATTAGTACAGGGCTCTGCAACCTGGAGAGAAAACGTGATTGGATCTTGGCGGCTTCACTATGTGTGGACAGATGTGTTTTCCCTCTAGTTGGATATGGAGCCTTTTTTGTACTGGAAAGGAAAGAGGGGAAGAGCTCGGGTGGCTTTCATTGGTGACAGATGAATCTGATTCTTTCTTAAGAGTACAGAAACAGGAAGGAAATATGGAGATTTTCTTTGGTATACCATTTTCAGACTGTTAATGTGGAATCTGCAGTTCAGTGAACATTTTATCTGCTACTTTGAGATCTGGTGGAAGTATCAGCATTTGCTACTAGCAGTGTTGTTTTGAACTCCAATTCCTTGCTCAAAAAGCACTGAAAAAGACGTATCTTGGATGATGAACTTAGACTTGCTTTAAGTGAAAGGATGGAACTAATGTAAGAAAGAAGAGTTAAAGTCCAAATGAATTGCCTTTGAGAGTTTTGGAAATCTTTCTATAGCAGCACTTGATCATGCTGTTGATTATGCCATCTAGAGGTTGAGATAGAAATGAGCAGAGTCCAGATAGAGATGAGTGCCCTCTTGTATTTCATGAAAAAATAGAGGAATTACCTAGCTGCATTTTTTTGAACAAGAAAGGAGTTACTCTTAAACATTCTGCTGTGAAGAATGACTAATTTAACAACATGTCAAATCATTCAAGAAAATGCATGGTCAGAGATTAAATGACATATTGCCTTGCCTGTGGAGACAGCAACAGTAAAGACTGAAAAGCTTGTACTCGAGATTTCTCTAAAAGTTGTATTTCCATGGAGGACACCTTCTGAAATTGGCGTCTAATTATTCAAAATCTGAATTATTAAAATAATTTTTCTCTTCCAGTTGAGAGTTTTACTTTAATGTAGTGCAGTGAATGCAGTCACAAAAGGGAAGCTGCAAAAGCCCAGTCAAATGAAAATCTTCTAAATACAGCCTTGGTCAAAAGAAAACAATGAAGTCAAAGTACACATGAGCTTGATTAGGGAAGATTTCAGGGTAAAAGCTTCTGGTTAAGAATACAGGACAGATTTTTTTGTTTGTTTTACTATCCTAAGTGATTATTTTATATACAAATATCCTTACAAGTTTCTATAGAACAGCCTGTGTGCTCTGGAGCCTTACACTGATGAACACAGTGTTTTATTGTTGAGGTAAATTGTCTTCAGAGGAAGATACAGTCACGTTCTAACTTTTTCATTTCTTTTGAACTCTTCCAGTGCATTTCTTCTCCAAGTAGTTTATTTTGGAAGTATTGCTTTCTGCCAAACTTGCCATCATAAAAAATACAAGCATTCTTTTGTTTGCATCTCTGCTCCCAGTTTGACTTTTCTACTTACACATACAGCCTTTTAAAGAAAGAATATTCTCCTTTTTCTGTCAATAAGTGTGCTACTTTTTTTTTTGAATTTTTCTTTGATATATTGTGGTAAGAAAGGCCAAAAAAGATTACCTGGTAATTCTTTCATTCCAGTGTCATAGCACTGAAGAATTCTAGAACACAGAAGAGTGATGTTTTCTTGGAAGACATCAAGTAAAAGATCTGATGTTGGCCTGGAGTATATTATCCTTGTTATGGGAGAAAACTTAAATCAGTATGTGTTCTTGATTTTTCTCTCTAAGAGACACAGTGTCTTGATTAACACTGGAAAGACTTCATCGTAATTCATCTTTTCAATGGATATTAGTGTCTTCTGATGATAGTTCCTAACTATTTTGCTTCAGTGAAGCTTAGTTTACGCTTTACTGGTGTGAGCTACAGATTTGCCTTGCCTGGGGTTGGAGTCAGGTCAAAGTATGTAACTACAAGATTGCTAGGATTATGATTGAGTAAATTGGAAGGGAAAGAGTATATGTTATATGTACTGTTTCCTAGTTCTCAAATGTTTAATATTTATACAATTCAGTACAAGATTTCCATTATTGAGTTTGCTTAATGTTGTATCATTCTTGAGGTGACTGCAAAGAGATTAAGAGACAAAATTCAAAAGAATTATATGGCTAGAGTCCTTTTGTATATCTTTTCATAGAATTTTCTTTATATTTTTGGTGCTGCATTATTTAAAGGTGTACAGTGCTATAGGAGAATTGGCATTTAATTCTTACTGAAGTAGTGTAATCCCTGTACTTTGAGTCATTTATCTCAAATTATCTCTGCTTTGAACAGAGGCTTGGACCAAAGAGCTGTCAGACATCACTTCTGTCTCTTCTGACCTGAAGTATGCTGATTATGTTTATGGCTCTATACTTAGTTAAGTTGGTGTTTTATTGTGTAACATCCTTGATCTGAGGGGGTGTCTGCTAGGGTTTCTGCTAGGTTGGTAGTACTGCTGGAGTTTATTGAGAGTTAAAAAGTTTTTTTCTGATTCTGGTCAGTTGGAAGACACTTGCAAATCCATGTTTCTTTCGCTACACCTTAAGCCAGAGCTTCATTTTCAGTGATCTTGTTTATTTAAAAAAGAATGTATGAATATGGTACGGAAGTTAATATGTAGGAGTTATTAAGACAGTCTGACCCAACTTTATGAGGGGGCATATTGCCTTATAATGATGCCAACAGGACTTAAGAATAGTTCTAAGGAAGACAGGAAGTAGATCAAGGTAATTTAGACACCAGTAATCTTTATATATGAATTTTAAAGTCTTTCCTGAATTTGTATCTTACAAACTGAGTCATAGTGTTTATTAATGATTTTGATACATAATGTCTTAAAAGTACGAAAAGGCAAATCGTGACAGTGAAAAACTTAAAGAACAACTAAATAACAGGACTAAAAGAAAAAGCAGGGATCTAATATAATGCATTTCCTGGTTGTGTGTTGGGGAATAGATGTGAAATTAGTAAGCTTATGGGTCCCTCTAGTGGTGTTAAGGATTAGATAATTGTTTCAAATTGTTCATAAATATAAAATAATTTGTATTCTGGAAGGCCTTAGAAATACGGTTACAATTGTTTCAAATGTATGTTGTTACAGGTAGTAGAAACTTATGTTATCTCAGGCTTGGTAATAGTATCTGCTGTGTAAAAATGATGAACACTTAAGTGTATAGTTGGCTTTATTATGGTAAAAGTGTGAGGTTAATTCCATGGAAAGAGATGATATTCTATTTAGGTCATTTTTTTAGAAAAAGAATTTCTTCTGTTGGACCTGTGCACATCAAACTTCAGTTCAATATTCAAACCTAAGAGAGATTCATCCTCTCAATTGCTTTTTAATTTCTTCTTGCTGTTAGTGGCAGTGGATAACTGATATCATCAGTTAAATTTTTGGTAATTGTAAATTTTTATCATTTTTTATCATGAATATTTTTATCAATGAAATTTTTTATCAATTTTTATCATGAAAAACTTGATATTTATATTTTGTGCTGTAGCACAGAAGACATGGAGGTAAAGTTCATATATTGATAGTTTTATTTTGACCAAAACCAGATCAGAGGCTATGAATCTTTATTTTTTCACTAAATAAAGTTGAGGTGTTTCTGCTAGGATTTAATGTTTCTATAAATAAAAAATTGAACTAAACCATCGTGAAGTTGTCATTTCTCCTGTTATTGTTCTTCCTTGCTATACAAAAGGTATTAACATGCAGAAAATACTGGTCTAGAGGCAGTTTTGGCTTTTCCATCTTAACTTTGTAATCTTATTTCACTGTTGGGGGGCGGAATATTGAGTATCCCCATGAAATGTGATAGAATTATTTGTTTTCAGCTTCTCACGAAGTACAGCACATTTAAAAGATTGAGAGTGAGAAGATTAAGTATCTTGGAATGCAGATGAAGTCTGTTGCAAGAAGGCAGCTTGCATGACTTTATTTTCTTAGCGTGTATGCATACATAAGCTAAAATAACTGATGTTATTAAACAGAAGAATTCATTTTTTCTCCATATTAGAGCATTTTGTCATTTTTTGTTGTATCAGTTCTCTAAGATGCCTAGAAACAAGGATATGGCTGTTTTAATAATAATGAAGAAACAACTGGGGAAAAATGATTGAATGATTTTCTAAGTTGAAGTGGGGAAATGAAGATACAAGAAAACAAGCAAGTCATAGGAGAGCTGCTGTTTGCTAGACAGACAGTC
The DNA here is from genome assembly GCF_002078875.1 of Numida meleagris. Lineage (NCBI taxonomy): Eukaryota > Metazoa > Chordata > Aves > Galliformes > Numididae > Numida > Numida meleagris. The sequence continues at coordinate 113,488,120 of NC_034410.1, read as the reverse complement.
TTCTGGTTCCTTGCAGCCAAGCCACTTCACAATGCTGAAACTTCCTTCTTAACAGTTCCCACATCTTGACTTTGCTTTCGTGTCATGTACACTTATTTATTTTCTCATTCTAATTTGTCCTTAACAGTCCTTATCTCTTAAAAACAACTGGTCAGTAGTAGACTTTAGGAAGACACACTGAAGGCTACAAATGAAATGAAGTATACTTGAGTTAGGAGGGGAAATGTTTTTGTAGTATGCTTTGTCTTGAGCAAATGTAATACGTTTTTGACTCTTCACATTCTTTTCATTGTGAATACATTGAGCTCTGCTTTTCGTAGGTTCTCTAATGGGTAATGATAAAAGAGGGTAGGCTGACATTCTCCTACTAATAGCATATATTAATGGAAAATGAGGTGTTGGTTTTTTTTTCTTCCTGTGCCGGGAGGTGAAAGTTTCAGTTGCCCCATTGCATCATTCCTGCTTTACAGACTGTCCCATGAACATGTCTTTGCTGATATGCCTGAACTCAGAGGGGTTGATTTACGTCTTTTTTTAATTCTTTATACTACTTTCTGAGGAAAGGGAAACTGCAAACATGAGTGCCATCAGTGTTCCTGCAGCTTAAAAAACATTTTTCTTCCATGAAAGCTAGCAATTTTCTTTTGTAGTCTGCTTTTTAAATTACCTGTCAAACCTCCACATGTGACTCATGTATCCCAGAATGTCCCATAGCAAATGTTTAATTGTCACAGAGAGAATAATTCACTTTCTGGGTTGGTATAGTCCCCTTGAATAAGGTATTCTGCAAGGGATCAAAACCTCTCATTTGGAAATTATTCCCATCATTTACGTCTGCAATGATTAGCTGTTTGGTCAAGTTGTAACCTTCCGTTGAACTTAGGATATGCATGTGGAATAAGTAGTAGTTCAAAGGGAAATACCAACTCCTGCACCTGGGGAAGGACAGCCCCAGGTACCAGCTGCCCAGCTGGCAAGCAGCCTGGTCAAGAAGGCCTCGGGGATCCTAATGGGCACCAAGGTGAGTACAAGCCAGCAGTGGGCCATTGCCAGTAAGAAGGTTATTAATATCCTGGGCTGCATTAAACACAGTATTGCTAGCAGGTCAAGGGAAGTGATCCTTCCCCTGTACTTAGTGCTAGTAAGGTCACACCTGGAGCAGTGTGTCTGGTTCTGGGCTCTCCAGGATGAGAGACAGCTGGACATAACAGAAGGAGTGCAATGAATGGCATGTGAGTTGAAGGGATTGGAGCACCTCTCCTGGGAAGGAAAGCTGAGGGAGCTTGGGAGCCTTCAGCCTACAGGAGAGGGTTGGAGGGGCATGTGATCCATCTTTACAGTGGTGTCCAGTGATGGGGCAGCAGGCAATGGACACAAACTGGAAGTTTCCCACAGAGGTTCCTTGCCATCAGGGAAGTGCTTTGTTACGGGGTGGGTGACAGTGCACTGGCACAGGTTACCAAAAGAGGCTGTGGAGTCTCCTCCTTGGAGATACTCAGATGCTGCATGGACATGGTCCTGGGCAGGATGCTCTGGGTGTCCTTGCTTGAGCAGGGATTGGGCCAGATGGACCCAGAAGCCGCTTCCAATCTTCAGCTATTTCTGCCCAGAAAGCTGGAATGAAGTTGGCTTTGTTGTAGCTTGTTTGAATTACATCAGCTGAAGCTGTACTTTACAGAGTCACAAAATGGTTGGAGGCTGAACTTTTTCTACCTCTTATTTAGGGAAAGGAAGAAAAAAGTAGGATTAATGTGTGAGGATAGTTGTTTATGATCTCTGCAAACGTGATAATTCAGAGAGGTGATTATTTTTAAGTTTAATCTCAGTAGTGTATTGTAAAGAGTCACGAATGTTCAGCTTCACAGGAAGCTGCATTTCCTTTGAAAAATTAGTTTGCCTCTGTACCCACCATTAATACAAATGTGTGCAAAACTCCTCAAATGGCATGTAAGCGTGGAAGTAGGTGGAATCTAGGCAAGCACAGCTGAATGATCATGCTTTGTTTTATTTCTGCTACCTGCAGTGTGCTGTTCTACCATAGACTAATAAGTGGCATCTATGACAGTTATTTGTAGTGTGACATCAAAAGTAGCTTTTTATTAACTACAGAGCTGTAAAAGACTACTTATGATCAAGAAAACTACTTGTACTTCTAAAGAGTGGTGATTTCTGCTATTGGATGTGTTTTGTTTTACTCAAATTTAGTGAAGTTCCTTGACTTTATGTATATGGATTTGTGGACACTCTAGATATGTTTATGACCTAAGGGTAACCATTTTCTATTACTTTATTTCAAACCCGATGACCTCTGGTCTGAAACTTGGATTTTCAGTGAGTGAATCAAGATTGAAAGAGAAGATCTTCAAAGCCTATCCTCTATTAGCAGGAGCTTCTGTGTTCTGCAGGATTGACAGCGTCTCAGACTGTACCCTAATGTTAACAAGCTTTCTTATAAATATTGATAATACAGTGTACATTTATTTGCCTGATGTACATAAGAATGTTGTTTTGTAAGAGTCTTGTCTTATATGTAGTACACCTGTTTGCAGAATCAGGATATACATGTAACAGCCTCTTCGGAGGAAGTGCCCTTGACCTTAATTGTGGTGACTTGGAGGAAGATATTTCATGTGAAGTTGTCAGCTTTAGCTCTTTGAAAGTGATGGGAACTTCAGTATCCTGATGCTTTTCAGGCAGGTCTGAAAGATTGTTTCAGTTTTGTTCTTTCAGTTGCTGTTAATGAGGATTGTTGATGTGAAATGCTACTGCACTTTAGATACTGTTAGTGTGCTGTTAGTGTAATTGTCTTTTCCAACATTTTGCTACTGTAGACTAGGAGTAAATATATTAATGAGTTAAGATAGAGCAGAAAATACGTTATAACTTCTGCAGAGAACCATTATTAAGGATGAAGCTTTATTTTGCATAGAATCAAACTGCTCTCACTAGAAATCGCTGAGACTTTTAATTTAGGTTGTTAATAAGTCCATGCCTTTGCCTGTAACGTATTTTAGTCTGGATTTAGAACAAATATTGCAGCTGTTTATTTCACTGATGTCTATTATGTCTCCTTCGTGGAATGACAAGAGGCCTACACTATGCATGTTTGGCTCATGTTGGTTTCCAGGGTCTGTATTTTTGGAAAAGAGTGTGTTTGCTTTTACTTCCTGTCTTCATGTATTTTTTTTCTTTTTTAACATTTTTGGACAAAATGAAGGAATATCAACATTATTGATTCTGTTGATTGTGTGAAACTGCTGTTGGGAGTAATGCTGAAAAGAAAGTAAAAGTGAAGTTTGGCCCTTAAAGTTTCAGGCTGAAAATATCTGGAGTGTTGTAAAGAAACTAGCTATGTGTACTTTAGTCTTCAGGTTTCTGAGACAAACAGATGGACGCTGTAAGTATGCCAAGTGAAACTGGGCACAAGCTAACACGAGTCCTTTGGAGACCTAAACTGGTTAGCATAGTAAGAGTTAATCAAATTATGCGCGCTATTCTTTGAAAACAGGCTACACATGCATTCTGTAGTGATTTTGCTGAGAAAGCAAATTACATATGCAATGAAAATAAATGTGGTAGTTTTTCAGACAGAGGGAAGATTCTAGGTAAAATTACCTGCACAAGCCCCTACATCACTCAACTGTGTTTAAAACTTTGCTAGTAAAGCTAAGAAAACCTCTGGAGCTTTTAACATCTGTGTACAGTTATTTGTAGATGCTCTTTTTACCTACTTTATCAGCACTCTGATATTCTCTTGCTGGTGTGTGTGTATCTTATGTGATTTGCTAGGGACAGGAACTGGATGTGTACGTGTGACAGCAGTTTCCCAAAAATAATTACTTGCAATATTGTTCGTGTCTTTACCCAATTTCCACAACATTTCTGTCCTAGCGGTAGCAGTGTTCCTTAGGAAGATACATCTCAGCTATGATTTAAATATTTGTTTTTCTTCACAGGGTGTTTAAATAGGAATCTTTCTTTTCTAAGCTGTATTTCTGCTTTCGCTCTTTATGGTGGCCTTTATTTGTGGCTGAAACATTTGACATGCCAGCAAAAGAAAAAAAAAAAAAGCAGCGCAGGTGTACCAAACTTCCTTGAGCAGTCTCTTTTTGGTAAAGGTTTTTCAGAGACATTATTTATTCTCTTGTTATTTTTTATAGCAAATTCTGAAATTGAGGTGTCTGTGTCTGCGAGAAATGTGAGAAGGTTGCTTAGTTTCCAGCGATACCTGAGATCTTCCCGTTTTTTCCGTGGTATCACTGTTCCAAATTCTTCAAACATTTTAGATGATGATTATAATGGACAAGCAAAGGTTGGTTGCTTAATTTTTTATCTTTGTTTTATCAAGTATGTTTTTAATGTTTACTCACACATAAATATCTTGTGGTAAGAGGCAGTGGAAGTAAATACAGGTTTTAAGCATGTATTTTCATATGTGTATGTATGTGTGCACATACATGTGTATACCTTTATGAAATCCAGCCAAAATTGTGTGAATTCTGTCAATCTCCTTCCAAGCTTAATGGAATAATTTTTTGAGCTTATATACTTAAGGATGGATTTAAAACATACACGTGTAATTTGACAGCAGAAAGATCCTGTTAATGTTGTGTATTTCTTCTGGTAACTCAGTTTTAGAGGCCAGAAGAGAAAAGCGAAGGTGTAGTAATGGGATCACAAAACAACTGTGAATTTAATGAGAATCTGAGAAAGCAAGTATCCACTGTAAGATGTGCTGGGCAGGTAATTCTAATGGAGGTAGGGTAGCAAAGGTGGTGACCTAAACTCTGAGGCCTAGGAGGTGCAGTGTTCTTGTCCATCAGTGTTCATGAAAGAATGTGGAGCTGCTGTGAAGTGGTAGACCAATGAGGTGGAAAGTGAAAAGATGGTTTCTTATGAAGAAATTACAAGCTTTTCTTATTTTCTTAGTAAAACATCTAAGTATTATTTTCCCTATTTAAATAAAAGAGGGAAGTGAGAAATTAAGATAAAGGACTACTTACAGGTTAACTATTCGTTGCAAAAACTGAAGTGGAAGATCTGGAAGAGATCTTGAAACAAAACGCTGGAAGTCATCTGACAGAGTTTTGCGATCGATACATTTGTTAAGATGATTACCTGAAATGTCAAGCGTGGGCCTCTTAAGATGTCTCAAGTTTTTTTTTTCAAGTTTGAACAGTTATTTTGTCATACTGCTTCTGTTTCTAACCTGTTTTAAATTGCCTTTCTTCTTTTCTGAAAATGATTAGAGGATGAAGGGGAAATCTCAAATTTGTACTGTCAAGACACTTCTCATATTTCAGTCTTTTTAGCTTGTAGCATATGTGTTAGTTTTCCAATTCTTAGACAGATCTAATCATTTTTAGTACTGTTTTTGTATGTAGAAATTCAGAGACTGATGCAAGTCCTTAAAATCTTACATACTCCTCTGGACTAGAGGAAGATATCTGTATGCTGAGGGGAAAAAGAATTAAAGCTGTTGTGTTTTCTTCCAGTGTATGTTGGAGAAGGTTGGAAACTGGAATTTTGATATCTTTCTTTTTGATAGACTGACAAATGGTGAGTTTGCTTTTTCCTTTTCTCCTGTGTTTTTATCTCCTAGTATGACTTAGCTGTTGCTCTTATGTTGTGGTATGTGATAGATTGTTCACTAAAAAGCAAAGATTTCATTGGGTAGTACTTCTTAATTTAACAGTCTTCAATCTAAATTCTGATTTGCCTTCCACTCAATTAAAATGCCATTGATGTCAGTACTGATAATTATTACTGATTTATAGAAGAGGCCCTTGTACTTTGTAGGTGGTGGTGTTTTTTTTTACTACAAGTAGTATTTAATATAACTTGACAATTAATTTTGCTCATTTAATCTATTTTTTAATTATGGAATGGTGTTAACACATTACACATCTATGTGCAGAAGGTGAATGATTAGTTTTTTGAATGATTACTTTTTTGGATAAATTGAATGTTGGGTAGAACAGTTGTATTGGTATTACTTTACAGCATAATAAAAAGGCAAAATAGTATGAATACATTGTAATTATGCCACCAGGTAGAATACCTGGAGAATGAGGAGGTGAGCAGACATATGTATGTATGGCTTACACAAAGTACAAAAGAAGAAAAGATTATGGTTTAGCCATACCCATTACAAGCAGCGGTAGGAAAGAGTTGGTTAAATAAATCAAATGAAGTACTGTGAAGCTATGGACAGCCAGTTGGAAAAGAGATCTGTAAATGTGCTGGAAAGGAGAAAGAGTGCTGTAATGGATAGGGAGAATGTTTGTATTTTAATATGGAGCAATGGAAAGAAGAAAGAGATGGGTGAGTCCAAGGAGACCGGCTCTTGTGCAGTGGAAGGCTCTTGGAGCCTGGACTGTGAGCAGGGAGCAGCTGGTGCCATTTTTCCATCAGCGGGATGAAGTTGGTAGCGGAGATGCAGTTAGTGTGTTTAAAGTTTGGCAGGAGGACACAAAAACAAAGCTCAGAAAGCAAAATATGGCACCATGTTGCTCTTTTGTTAAAAGGATGCTTGACTTAAACGCTTTACCTAGTGTATAAGTAGCATCCTCACAGTTTGATGTAATGCAGAGCATTAATATAAAAATGAAAGCAGTGGGAGTTCTTACAAACATAATGTTTATGTAGATAATTATATACTTGAATTCAAAAAGCTGTTTTACAAGGTAACTTGTTTGTGAACATGGCTTATTTCAGATCAGTTTAGCAGAAGGGGTGTAATCCGAAGTCCTCCTTTTAATACAGAGCCTTCTCTGTCCTAAGTATGCATTTTTTCAGATATACTTCAGTTACTCTCAGTGCAGCTTCTATTGTGGAAGCCTTTCTGTACCATCCTCTTTGCATCCTAATTTAGTTGTTTTAGGAGCACGTTTGGAACAGTGTTGTTCTTGAGAGTTCTTAAGGGGAGAACGTGCAGCATTGCTGTACATGCAGCTTCGCTTGATGAGCTGCCCTGGGCAAACCTGTAAGAAATGAGCTGCTCAGTAAATGCTGTTTGAAGAACTGTGTATCTTCTGGAGAGGAAGTGGCAGGCACACCTAAATACTTCGAGCCAGTGATAAGCTAGATTTAGCAGAATTCTTTGTCCTTCTGTACCTCAGTTTCTGCCTGTGCTAGATTATTCCTGCTAAATGAGATTGTCGGAGTAAATGTACCCACACTGCGTAATCCTTCACTACGTACTGTTTGCAGAGTAAATAATTTGCAAGCTGTTTCAGGTAAACAGTAAACGTGCAGCTACTTTTCTGGCTTTTACAGCTTTGTTTTATCACTGCGAGTCATTGCAATATTATTGCTGTGAGCAGGTGAAATGTATTGCAGGCTTTTAATGATATATGTTTCTTAGAGAAGTGTAAAACTTTTTTTATTTGATTTGTGGCTGAAATAAGGAATAATTTCACACACAAAAGATGAAAATGCATGACAGTGTTGTGCAATGTACACAAATTGACATGGTCGGGCTTTTTGATTTTCTGGTGGTTTCTGTATTCCTTTGTAAGCTGTGTGTCCATGTATAAAAAAAAATAATGATGCAACATACCACAAAGTTGAATAGCGTTGTAATGGATTTGCACGTTGAAACTTTTTGCTTTTTTAATGTTTGGTAACATTTTCCTCCTGTCATTTGACGGTGAACAATATTGGTGATCGCTAAAGGAGACAGCTAACGGAATCTTGTCATGTAATAAGATTTAAGTATTTATCACGGTGTAGAGAAATTTGCTTGTGTGATTTTTTGTGTCCAGTTTGTTTGAAATACATTTCTTGTGAAAGTCACTGATTTCATGACTTCCAATGAATTAGTATTTTCATCTTATTTTTAGGAAACAGTCTAGTCAGCTTAACCTTTCATCTGTTTAATCTTCATGGACTAATTGAACACTTCCAGTTAGATACGATGAAACTTCGTAGATTTTTGGGTAAATACAGCTTTTTATTATGATGAATATTGCTGTTTATCCACATTTTTATGCCTTAACTGAAGTGCTGGTTGTAGTTTAGCAATAAGGTTTGAAGAGTACCGACCCCATCCAGATTGTACAGTAATTTTAACTATATCTATTGAGAGAAAATCTCTCAGTTTCTGCAAGTATAGATGTCTCCATGTTAAAACCAAGCAAGTATTGGTACATTTATGGCAGGTGCTGTATTGTTTTTATTAAATTTTAAATTTCGGGAATGAATGTGAATTCATTCATATGACAATTTGAGAAAGATAGACTGCTCCTTCGTTTGGTGCGATTTTCATTTCTGTTCTAATTTTTGTTTCTGAAATTTTCTGTGTAGTTTCATAACTATACTGATCATACTATGTGGGCCAATCTGATGCCATGTCTTGCTTGCTCAAGCTCTCATACAGGTACTCACTGTGCTGTAGGCATACTGTCTCCATAGACAGAGTGTGAGACAGCGTTACTGGGCTGTTTGTGCCTGTGGCACTGGAAAGCTTCAATGGGAAGAACTGTGAAGCATTGAAAGTGAGTGGTACTTCCACTTGTCAGCTGAAGGAGCTGTCTTTCTGCATCCCTGTGCCACAGATACAGACCCTGGTGTGAGGTTTCCATCATTTGGTTCTTCTGTGATGGTACCTTTTAGTTAATTTTGTGGAATGGGGTGCTGATTTCCAACTGAGCAGGAGAAAGAGGTTTCTGGTCCCTCTTTGCAGGGTTTCTCAGTTTCAGAGAAAATAGTGTTGTGGTTCTGAAGCTTGTCATTTATCAGGGAAGTTAACCACATTCAGCAGGTTTTTATCTCCTTTTAAATAAGGGAATATTGATGTTTTCATCACTGAATTCTCTTTCTACTTTAGAATTTTTATCTGTTCTGTCATGAGTATAATGTTTTAAAATGGACTCAACTCCTTCCAGTAATAAAAGGATACAGAAGCTGACCTTGAGGACTGGTATTTGGATAGATATGCGCAGGAAGCAGTTGAAGAAATCTGATCTTGAGATGCTGAGGTTGTAACTGAGTGTCTTTGTCACCTTGCTTATCCTCTGGCTAGCGGAGATTTATCAAAGGAATATTTAACTTGAAATGAAACTCCAGTTAGGAATAACTGGACTAGTTAATCAGTATTCAAAACTGTAAGCCAATGAAATGACATTAGACTGTGAGAGAAGGCAACATTTTATTCTAACATTGAAATCAATCACTGTTTTCCTTTTGTAAATGCCTTCTACTTAACAGCAGTAACAAAACATTTCTCAGCTCTGCCCCAGCCCATCTGTTGAATGAAGGAGCTTTTTTTTTTTCCAAATAATGCTTCTTAGGATAAAATCATTCTTTTCTTTTGTTGCCCTTTATACCCTAGTTCACAGTAATCTGAAGTTAAAATTCCAGATGCTTCATGTGCTTCCCAGTGCTCCACAAAATCCATCTTATTTGAGAACTTACTAGAATCTTTTAGGTTTTAACAAGGGGAGATACCTAGTTTTAGTCCTTGGTGGAACCTTAATATTTTATTTGTGGGTATGTGTGTATATACATGTGTATGTACGTATACATAAACACATATATATTTGCTTATACGCACATACAGTCTTTCTGTGATTTCAAAAGGTTACCTGGAGATCGACCAGCTCCTTTTATACACTTTCAATTTCTTACTCCACATTCAGAGAGAAAGAAAGTATAAGGTACTGCATTTTGCAAAAGCACAAGGCAAACAGCATTCAAAATATTATCCTTGTTCTACCTCATTAAAATAAGTTAGAGGTATTCTAGACTTTGAGTGGCTGTGCCAGCTTGTGAAGCCATAAAAACAGAGGATTAAGTGATGGACATCTTCACTTATGCAGTAGACGTGAGGAATTTGTGCAAGGGAGTTCCACCTCAGGTTAACAGAGCCCAAAGATGCTTGTTTTCTTTATTATTGTCCATATGAGGTGTCAGTAGCGTGCTGAATGCCATCAAGATTACACAGTGGTTACAGTTTTTTGGCTTGTCATAAGCCACAAATCTTCACAAATACCGTGCAATGCTCTAACATTGCAGTCACAATTACGTGGAGTGTGCTGTCTTATAAACTGAGTGGGAAAAGATGTTTGGATGGGAATGACAGAGTGTAGTCAGCCAGGAAAGTGTTGATCTGAGGTTGGCTTGAATTAGCTAATGTGTCATTAGGCAGAACTTTGTAGTTTGAAGAATAGTTTGATTGCTGCTCTTCAGATCTTCTCTCCCTCCATCTTTTTAAATGTTACAGTTGTTTTACTCTTTGCATTCAAGCTAATGTGGATGCCCTTTAAAACGTTCTACTTATGTTGAAAGACAGTCAGGAAGATGGAGGAGAAGAACAAAGAAGTTAAGCAGGAAGCATTAAATCTAGGAGTGGCTAGTCAGGCCATCATCTAAATGAGATTCTTTCCTAAATTGTATATGGGCTTAAAATTCCCTGAGTACACAAGTATTAGAAAACGTCCATACTGTGTCGAGGTGGCTTCTCATGACCAGTGTTGGAAGAGGAAAGAAAAGCACTCCCTACAACAGTGAAACACTGCCTACTTCCTCTGCTTTGTCTGTTTTCAAGGCATGATGTTAAGTCATCCCCATGCTTTGGTTCGTAGTATCATCTTCATTTTGTATTCTAGGTAACCTCAACATTCAGGGAGGCTAAGTTTTCAAAGGGAGACTTCCCTGGAAACTTCTTAAAGTCAGAGTATCTCAGATAATATATTGATATCAAATTATAAAATTCTTGCTCTGAGATGACTTCACAGGTAGCTCATTTCTTGTAGAAAGGTTTCCTCTGATAAAAATCATATATACCTGGGTTTTGGTCCAAGTGACACTTTACTGACTTTGACGCTTTTACGTGTGCGTAACTTGTGATGTAGCATATTTCTGTACCTAGCAAGCACATATAAAATGATACATGGAAAAAGTGCTGTTTTATTTAAATTTAGATATTTGTTATTTTCCTGCAGTTATGGTTCAAGAAGATTATCACAGTCAAAACCCTTATCATAATGCAGTTCATGCTGCTGATGTGACTCAGGCCATGCACTGTTACTTAAAAGAGCCTAAGGTAAGGAAGCATTCTCAATTATACATATAGAAATATATATTTATGTGCATGTAGGGGTTTTACTATTAAAGCAAGAAAAATACACCCCAAAAACCAAGCCAGCAGCCTCCTTTCCCCAAACTCACCTCTCGAACACAACAAGGAGCAGAACCAATACCCAGTGTGCCTTTATTAAGGCATGCAGTTTGGAATCTCTGAGCATTTTTTAATGTAATACTCTTGATGAATGTTTTGTAATGCTTCAGAGAGAAGTGTGGAGTCGGTATTGTTAGTAACGTATATGGTTACTGGTTGTGTTGCACCAACATGATAAACATGGGGCATGATAGATGCAAAAGGAAATGTAAAGTCCTGTCCTTGCAATGGAGTTGCAGCTTTTTACTTTTGGACATGCAGTGCTGTCCTCTGTTTTAGTGCAAGCTGGGCTTTCCTCCTGTGTTTAAGTCTTAAGCAAAAAAAACTGGAGACTGAGTAGAATATTGATTTCATATTATTTAGCTTCTCTTTGAATTCCTGTTGGCATTTAACTACTGAAAAAGAAAACCATAAATGTGATGCTCGTGCAGCTATGCTATGGCCACTCTTGCATTGCTGATAGAATTCTGTTTGTTATTACCTTCCAGCTGTCCGAATCCTTAACTCCGTGGGATGTTCTGCTCAGTTTAATTGCAGCTGCCACGCACGATTTGGATCACCCAGGCGTTAACCAACCTTTCCTAATTAAAACAAACCATTACTTAGCAACTTTGTATAAGGTGAGGAGAAAATTAGTTGTTTTGTTGAAACAAAATTTGGAGAATTCCTGAGGAGGACAGAAGAGGAAAATAAATTCTGATGTCTTTAGCTTGTTGTGGGCGTGAATTGAGAGAGTATTTCCATTCCACTGGGATAAAACTGTGAGCTAATGAATTATTTGGGATGTGAGAGACTTAATTCCCTCTGTAAGCGAACAAACAGAAGCCCTCTGTGGTACAGCTCATAGTGTAAGGCTGTTCAGTTGTTTAAGAAGAAGTCATTGATACCTGTGATATCACTTTCGTTTGCAGAATACCTCAGTACTGGAGAACCATCACTGGAGATCAGCAGTGGGGTTGCTGAGAGAGTCTGGTTTATTTGCACATATGTCATTAGAAAACAGGTACGTTTATACAAAGTAATTCATCTTAGTTTAAGGTGCAAGTAAGCTGCCTCATAAGAAAGAGAGCATTACAAAGCAAGCAAAATTATTGCATGGCAGTTCATTGCCTAGATTTTGTATTTGGACCTCTTTCAAGAATTCCCAGATACCTTGCTGCTGGAGTAGAACAGTGCAATGTAGTACTTGGAACACAACATTTAATGTGAGCACATTGAAGAGAGATAGTCAAGCAGCTGTTTATATTAAACTTGGCAGCCTTTTCTCATTCTGTCACTGCAACTGTAGTTCAGCATAGAACCTTCTTACCTATGTTAGCAATCAGTACGCTTTGAACAATTAATTTGTGCATATTTAAGGAAAAACAAACAAAAATCCAAATCTGTTTTAGTTGTTCTGAAAGCTGCCAATGAAGTTGCCCAATATTTGCTTGGAAGTTGCAGGAAAAACAAAAGAAGAAACTGTGCTGTGAAAATGCTGATCAGTAAGCTTGTGACTTGCATCTGCATAATAATAAAATGATTAAAAAAATCCCACCCACAACCAACGTGAATTTAGTGATAGCTATTGTTCTTAATTGCTATCCTCTCTGAATGCCTGGTACCACTAATTTCAGGCAGCTGATGGAAAGCCAGATAGGCGATCTCATTCTTGCCACAGACATCAGTCAGCAAAATGAGTATCTGTCCATGTTCCGATCCCATCTGGATAGAGGAGACCTATGTTTAGAGGATGCAAACCACCGCCACTTCATTTTACAGGTGATTTTTTGGTTATATTTTTTGGAAACACGATTTTAACTTCAAGAATAAAGAATGTGCTGAATACTACTACTACTGGGCTATATTAAAAATGAAATAAATACCTTCCGTTGTTTTGTTTCATTACAAAAAGGTTCTTCTCTCCAATTCTGTCTCCTCCCCTCTCCTAGCGCTTAGCCTAAGGAATGTCACATGTTGGTAATCTGAATACTTAAAGCTCTAAAGCCAAGGAGAGATGCACTTCTAAAAATTATTTTTGGCATTCTGATGACTCCAGCACAGTCTCAGAACTGTGAAATGCTTTGTTAGAACACGTTTCAGGGGGGAAGAAAAGTACAGCTGCTGTGAATCAGCTTCGTAGCTTCAGCTTTGTAGAGATTGGTATTATTAGATCCATTCTGTGGACTGCAAGAGCAAATGGACAGACAGATGAGAAGTTCTGTCCTGTGCAAACCATTATGAAAGATGCAAACTGAAGAGCTAGAAACACAAAACACTGATACTTTCCTGAATTTGTTGCTGTCCTCCTGTATTAGTGAATATACTAAATGTAATGCCCTTGAAATGCTTTGACTTGCCTTCATTTTGGTATTACTCAGAGATGATCACAAGATCTAATTGATTCCCAAGTATTTTCTAAGTGTGATTATAAAATGCAACTAGAGGGGAGCACAAATGACAGGTAGGTTTGTTATTTGCAAAACTGCTGCTGCCAGGAAATAGGTAATTGAAGATATTGCTGTTGGAAGGAAAGGGGCCAGCCAGGTGACCTAACACTGCGTATTAACTTCCTAGATGGCTTTGAAGTGTGCTGATATTTGTAATCCGTGTCGGACTTGGGAGCTGAGTAAGCAGTGGAGTGAAAAAGTAACAGAGGAGTTCTTCCATCAAGGCAAGTGAGAGTATGGGAATCGGATAGCAGATGATGTATTTATAGTGTGGAGAAAGCAATCATGAGTCATAGCTGCATGCAAATAACGAGTGACTTATATTTATGACTAATAGGGATGTACAGTACAGTGTGGGATTTTATCTGTACTGGGTTGCGTTTCTTGCAAAAGATTGGTGCTACTGACATCTGCTGAAAACCACTTAGAATTCAGAACGTAGAATGGCAGGTTCAATAGATCCTCCATCTGAAGGGTGCTTCAGATGAATTATCATGTTTGGTTTACATGTTCCTACTGCTTTCAGTAAGTATGAAATATATTCTTGACAGATCTTAAATATTAAAAATTTCTCTGGTGATGAGGGCCTGCTGGTAAGCAGGAAGATGCCAGGAGGGAGATTCTGACTTAAATCAGTAGCCTTAACTACATCGTTAGCAGCTGATGAAGCTTTTAATTGACAAATGAAAGAAATGAATTTTGCCCATTATTACTGAGTTCTTTTAATAACAAAGAACCTGTGCTTCTCCTTTTTCAAGGCTGGTTTACCTTGATTTGAGAAACGCTAATATGCACAGCTATGAAAAATGGAGAGCTGACTTCTTTAGTGCTAAGCAGGTGGAACTTATTGACAGAGGAACAAATGTGGAAGAGGAACAACAAATTGCCCTCAGTGAGAAATTCCTGAAGGCCAAATTGTTCTCTCTTCTGTGTAGCCAAGTGGGATGAAGGGATCTTAATTTGTTATTTCTACAGCAATCCATAAGGTTTTGCAGGGAAGCATGTTCAGGAACCCATTGATTTGATGTTTATCATTTGTTCCTGCTTGTGTGATTGAAAAAATGTACCCGTTTCTGGACCTGTTGACTAAACCATTGTATTATACTTTTGTTTCTTTAGGAGATATTGAAAAAAAATATCACTTGGGTGTGAGTCCGCTTTGTGACCGACAGACAGAGACAATTGCCAACATCCAGATTGGTAACTGCAGTTCTTTGTATTTCAGTAGATTCCTTTCAGGAGGTGTATCAAAGAAAATAACACATCCGTACATGTGTTGGGAGCTCTACCTGGTCTCTGCGCGTGTGGCACTTCGCAGGAGGATTCCAGCTCTCTGGATTTAGCTTTCTGGAATGTTAGCAGGCAGTTTAAATACAGCCTTAGTAAGGGCATTAGATAGAGATCTGATAGAGAACCACAAAAATTTTAAAATAGCAGAAGGGCTGACTTTTTTGTTAAGTAGTTTACGTAGAAAACACTACTTTTCTGAAAGAGTGGTCAGGCGCTGGAATGGGCTGCCCACAGAGGTGGTGGAGTCACCGTCCCTGGAGGTGTTCAAGAAACATTTAGATATAGCGTTGGGAGACATGGTTTAGTGGGGTTATTGGTGGGTAGGTGGATGGTTGGACTTGATGATCTTGGAGGTCTTTTCCAACCTAGCTAATTCTATGATTCTAGATTGAATAGGGATCTTTTGAAACCTCGTAAAGTGTAATATATTTAACCACAAACATACGAGTTGGTGTTTGAAATTAGAGATTAAGAAGATCTGATCCGTTTGATCAGCTGCGGGTCTAATTTAAAATGTTGGAAAAATCATGTTTTTGTAATTTACAGATGGAGGCAAGCACACAGCTTTGGCAGTCTTACCATTTCGTTGTATGAATGGATACTGTAAATAAGTGCATATACATGTATGCCCCAGCAAAAATATAAATCATAGAATAATAGAATGGCTCAGGTTGGCTTAGAATGAATTAAATGTATGTTGTTGTTGTGTGTCCTTTTCAGGTAAAAACTTTTTTCTGATTGTATTTTTCAGTATTTTTAATCAGGTCTATATTGTGGAAATAATCAGCATTTTTTTTTGTATCCTCCCCACCCATGTTTAGGCCATTTATGGGGTAATTTGTTAGAAAACCTAAGTTTCCAAAAGAAAGATTTATTTTGTAGTTTGTGACTTCGTTGTTGATGTTTAGATTCTCTCTCCCCATTCTCTAATATTTTCCTTTATTTGCTCACTGTTCTGGAAAAAAATAAAAAAAAGAGGTTATCTTGTAATCCAGTATTAGTTGGTCCAGAAGAGGGCCACAAAGATGACCAGAAGGCTGCAGCACCTCTCCTACAAAGACAGGTTGAGGGAGCTGGGCTTGTTCAGTCTGGAGGAGAGAAGGCTGCGGGGTGACCTCATTGCAGCCTTCCAATACCTAAAGGGAGCTTACAAGCGGGAGGGGGACCGAATTTTTACAAGATCTGATAGTGATAGGACAAGGGGGAATGGCTTTAGACTGAAAGAGGGGAGATTTAGGTTTAGATGTTAGAAATTCTTCATTTAGAGAGTGGTGAGGCCCTGGCACAAGCTGCCCAGAGAAGCTGTGGGTGCCCCATCCCTGGAGGCATTCAAGGCCAGGTTGGATGGGGCCCTGGGCAGCCTGAGCTGGTGTGGGGCAGCCCTACGCGCTGTAGGGGGTTGGAACTGGCTGGTCTTTAGAGTCGCTTCCAACCCAAGCCATTCTGTGATTCAATGTAATGATGTTCTTTTGACTGAGCAGTACAGTATTTTATATTTTGAGAGATTATTTTGTAAAGATGCCCTAAATATCAAAATTAGTTTTTAAATGTGCATTGGAAAAGAATAGTCACAGAGTCACAGGGGTTGGAAGGAACCTGAAGAGATGGAGTCCAACCCCTGTGCTAAAGCAGGTCCCCTACAATAGGTCACAAAGGCAGGTGTCCAGGGGGGTCTTGAATATCTCCATAGAAGGAGACTCCACAACTTCTCTGGGCAGCCTGCTCCAGTGCTCCGTCACCCTTACTGTAAAGAAGTTTTCTGTGTGTTAGTACAGAACATCCTATGTTCGAGTTTTAGGCCATTACTCATTGTCCTGTCGCTACACACCACCGAGAAGAGCCTGCCCTCATCCATTTGCCTCCTACCTACCTTTAGATATTTATAAACATTTATCAGATCCCTCTCAGTCTTCTTTTGCCCAGGCTGAACAGACCCAGGTTACTCAGCCTTTCCCCACATGGGAGATGCTCCAGGCCTTGTATCATCTTTGTGGCCCTCTGCTGGACTCCTCCTAGGACATCCCTGTCTTTTTTGACCTGGGGAGCCCGGAACTGTACACAGTAGTCTAAATGTGGCCTCACCAGGGCAGAGTAGAGGGGCAGGATCACGTCCCTCAACCTGCTGGCTGTGTTCTTTTTAATGCACCCGTGGATCCCATTTTCCTTCTTGGCCACAAGGGCACACTGCTGGCTCATGGCCAACCTGTTGTCCACCAGGACCCCTAGGTCCTACTCTGCAGAGCTCCTCTTCCAGCGGGTCGTCTCCTAACCTGTACTGATGCATGCGATAGTCTGCATGGTTTTATCATTTTATCTTACTTAAAATACGTAGTTTGTCTTTCCCCGTTTTTCTCATGTGGCTGTGTTTGCTTTTTGAAGGCTTCATGACCTACCTGGTGGAGCCACTGTTTGCAGAGTGGGCCCGGTTCTCCAACACGCGGCTGTCGCAGACGATGCTCGGCCACCTGGGACTGAACAAGGCGAGCTGGAAGGGGGTGCAGAGAGAACAGTCCGGCGGCGGGGAGGACGCTGACCCTGCCTTTGAGGAGATGGACTCAGACATATTACCTCAGGAACCTCGATTGTCCTGACCTCAGCCCTCATGACAAAACTGCCTCTTCTCTCGGTGTCTGCACAGCTGGATTAAAGGAGATACTTGCCCGCCCGAGGTCTTGGTAAAATGATGCCAGCATTATTTATTTCCAAGTTTTCCTTCGACAGAGACATTTGAACCTGATTTTTTTTTTAACTGCAAGATCTGAACATAGAGCAATATGCGTATGCCTCAGTTGGTTTTCGTTCGGAACCTTGAATATGCAAAGCACAGCGGCGACCGAGCCTTGGAGGAACAGTACGAAGGCTTCATTGTGCCACACCTTTGGGTTTTTTTGGTGAAATTCGAAACGCGGTCTTCAAATCTAAGACTTGAGATGGATTGTTCCACTTTCTTGGAATTTAGCAAGACTTGCATGAATGTGTTCAAAGCATACCTTCCACTCAGTCCCTGTTTTAATACGGAAATGTGAAGTGCCCATCCTCTGCTGCCTCTGGCAAGACTTGATGTTTACAAACGTACTCTGAAACTATGGGTTCTAGACTAAACCTTTGCGCATGGCTGTGAAGGAACCACTAACCTGGGTTTTTTGCTTTTTTAAAAGAAAAAGATCAAATCCGAGACTGCAGCTCTTGTTTTTTGGATGCCGGAAAAGCCTCCCATTTGCCATAATTTTGTTTGTGCACTGGGAACTGAGCATTCATCATAGAGCACAGCCAAGCTTTACTCCAGTGCTGTATGGGAATGCAGTTTTTTAAAAGCGGAAAACACTTCTGAATTCGGGAAGGGGGGGGAGGGAGGGGGGGAGGCGTCTGAACTGCATTGCGATCCTGCAGTGGAAACATCGCATGTTGTTTTCACTATTGTACACTTGAACTGCACATGCAAGAAAAAGGTGGAATGTCTCAACACCATCATCAGCTCAGGGTATTTGCCAATCTGAAATAAAGCGGGATGGGAAGCGTGTCCTTCAGAACAAGGGTACAAATGCCCCTTTGCTGCAGTGTGTGTATGTGTGGGTGCGTGAGTCTGTCTGGGGGGGG
>NC_034410.1:113453651-113469572 GCF_002078875.1 Numida meleagris | reverse complement strand
GGTTGGGGCAGGGTTTGGACGGCACCATTTTTTTTAATTTATTCTTTTAGAATGTGACAATTTCATGAACAGCCACATCGGGGAGGAAACTGTAACAAATTGCTACAGATGCCTTAAACTATGCACAGAGCTAAGTGACCAAATTTGTTTTTGATTTGAAGAGGAGAAAAAATAAAAAAGAAAAAAGTTTAAAAAAAAAAAATAATAATAAAAGTGCATTGTTTACCTGTTCCTCCCTCTGCTGAAACAGCGCCCGCTGATGGGGTTTGATGGGAAAAGGAGAAAATGTTTTTTTAGGACAAAATTAAAGGACTAATTTTAAACTTACGACATTCCATTTTTGTAATTCGTTTGACATCGTTTTCAGTACAGTAAGCACAACTGTAACCTGATTTGAGAAACTGGTGCTTTCTTTTAGTTCATTTGTATTTCCCTGTTATTCTTGTAAAAGACTGTTTATTGATTCTGTTTACAGTTTGTTGCAACAGCCATTCCTGGGAGAGAGCTTCGGCGTGAAGCCATTTGTAAGGCTTTGCCGTATTCATTTTAATATGTGCCTGTTGCTGGTAACTTTTAATTAATAAAAAAAAAATCTGTTTGCGTTCTGCTCCTGTACATTTAAGTTACGAGCGAGTCCAGCAGTAGGGAAAGGTGGCGAAGGCTGCAGTCGGCTTCCACTGTACACTAAGCCCAGTTTTGGATTTGGAAATTGTCCTCAGATTCCGGCATTTATTGGCTTGGCCTCTTACTGTATGAAGAACAACTTCTGACTTACCCCTTCGTTTCCCTTCTAAGATTAAGTTGTCGGTTATTCTTTCCCGTTCCCTGAAGTAATACTGTAATTCTCGAGGTGGCCATGTTTAAAGAAATAAATTTGTAATGAAACCACTTGCTGTGAGCCTGAGTGAACGTGCTTCCTGTGCCGTCTGACTGCAGGGGGAAGGAGCGAACGCGACGAGTGGCTTTTAACTCCCACACTGCATTGAGGAAGACGGGTTCTAATCCCATTGAACTGCGTAGGTAGGAGCTCTGACGCTGGACCCAAATGAAAAACAAAATCCCTTCTCTTGAAAGTACTGTCTAGAAATTCCTAATAAAAATCTACGCCGAACGTCAGCATTCCTGCAGCTTTAGTTGTTTTGTGTGTGTGCTGAGAGCATCTGTGATGCGTTACAGCCACTGAGAGCTGCTCACAGCCCATGGGGGTCTTGGAACGCATTATGGGATGGGTGTCACTTTCCCATTTTAACTACTTTTAATCTGTAAATCTGCTGCTGAGCCACCCCATGTGCTGACAGAGGGAGAAGGGCACGGGCTGTGGGCTATGTCACAGGTGTCAGTGCAGTGTGAACGTGCGTCCCCACTTTGAGTGCTGCTGCCTGGGAGGTTTTCTGTGGGCACTGGCACACGGAATGGAAAGACTTCAAATAGAAAGATGCAAAATAAGGTATACAAAAGGTAAATTAATCGATGGCAGCTTTGTGCTTTGTTCTCCATACGGAGGACGTTTCTGTTACCATAGCTTCATGTCACTAATAAGGCTTTGCCATGCTCCTCTATTTCTGGGGTACTGAATACCTGCACCTCAGATCAACACTGCGAAGCAGAGAGGTTTTAATGTGCATTTTTCTCACGTTTTAGACAATGAATTATTTAACCGAGCCAAGTTATATTATCACAAATGGGAGAGTTCAAGTGAAGCTGGCTGAAATGCTTTCACAAGTGTGACTTCAGCAGAGGCTTTCTGGGCCAGCTGTTGTGAAGCTGTGGCCTCTGGGGAGAGGAGTGCCCCAGCAGCACATGGAGGGACTGCTGGGAACCTCCGAGGTACAAGGAGGGCATGAGAAGCTTCGGGGTAAGCCTGGGGGGAGGCACAACCTCCTCCTTCCCTGCCTCTGCCTGAGCAGCACTGTGGTACTCTAGGACTAATGCTGCTGTTACTCCTGCACAGCAAGGGGAGTAGTCCTGGCCCCACAGAGATGCAAGCTGCCAATGCACTTTTAGTCACTGTCATAGAACACGGACTATACTTGATTGAGGCTGACATCGTATAGAGTATCACAAATCACATACCCAGTATTTATTTTAAATGCTTTTAATTTTATATAATGGCAGTAGAGCATTAAATACAAAACTTGGAACCCAAAATTAACTTTCGAAGAAGTGTTGTAGAGGCATTTAAAAGCACACGAAAATTTAATGGCCTATCAGTAAAACTGATGGCAGAGAGTTTTGAAAAGAATTTATATTGTGTACATATTGACATCATTTCAAGTTTCAAACCAGAAAACATCCTCCTTGATCGTACAATCTCCATCCCAGTTACAAGCAGCGGCAAAGCTTTGGTCGTCACCAGTAAGCTCCCAGGAGCCCTTCCCTTGTTCTTACTTCAGATGTGCTCTGTTGCTCTTTTCCTAGCAAACAGCAGCTCTAAAAGGCACTTGTACTTGTTCAAGCAGCCAGGCAGTCTGTGGAACAGCCACGCGTGGCTCTCCTGAGCCCAGCTGCAGTCGGAGCAAACCCTGGCTTTGCTTAGGCGTGTGGCACTTACAGCTCTCTGGCTGCTGAACAGCTTTTTTCAGTCTGAATTCTAGTCCTAGCTTCGGCCCTCCACAGCCGTGGACAGAGGCACGAGGGTTGGTCAGCCACCTAGCTCTGTGCAGGTCTAGCAGCAAAGAACTGCTACGGGGAATCCCCAAAGGACTGCCCCTGAAAACACATTATGTGCAACAGATTCAGCTGTGGCTTCCCACAAAGAGGACCACGAGGGCTTGTGCAATCCCCAACAGCTCTCCAAGCCTGCCCAGGGACTCAAAGACAGCTGGGAATATAAAGGTGTCTGTAGCCATCTCTTAGCACCGCTGAGATGAGCAATCTACTTTTGGCAGCTTGCATCTACACCACTGCTGCGCGGGCTGACACGTGCTCTGACATTAATTGGTTCACTCTGCTGCTACCTACTGCTTAGTTCAGATTTGCTGCGACGCCAGCACGGAGGCTCCCACAGCACAGCACTCTGTATGTTGGCCACAACAGAATACAAGTATTGCTCTCTTACCATTGCAAACTCATGTGAGGGGAAAAAAGCCCCAACCCAACGTGCTGCTAGTAAAAATCTTGCACCAGAAGGTGACTTCTGCAGCACATTTCAGTTCTGTCTTCGTTTCAGAATGAAGTAGAATGTACTTGTTTTTTTTTTCGGGGGGGGGCTAAAAATTTGCTAAAATTAAGTTTAAAAGAAACACTGATGTAGAAAAAGTCAGTATGAAACTCAACATTGTAGTGCAAGTTACCATTAGAGCTCAAATGAGTGATTAACTTAAGGGTGCATCCCTGTCATTCTTAACATGTACACAATGTTTTAAGGCGGTCAATTATACACAAGGAATGTTGTAGAGATAACATAGTGTTACTGAACAAAAACCATCATGTAAGTCTACATAGAAAGCCACGTCTGAATACAAAATTGATACCTGAGTTTAAGGTCGAATTTATTCCTTGTGGTAAATCACATGCAAACACGCACCTCAAACTTCATGTTTAGTTCCACAGTTCCGTGTTTCACATCAGCTTTCTTCTGCATTGTGTAAGACCACTCGGTACTAATGCTATTTGCAGCATAGGAGACTTCAGACGAAACAGCTCGACAGTCTTTCACGCAGTGATCTCAATACATTAAGATTTTTCAATTAAAGTCTTCATTTTTCCTGTGGACTTCAGCATGTGCGGTCCAAACTGAGAAGAAAACCAGAAACGCACTCAGAGATGGCTTTCAGCAGAGACCCAGCTGAACTATTACCCATCCGAGCTCTGTGTGGAACTAAGACCTGGGCAGTGGTAATTTCCTTTATCAAGTTGCTCCTCTGCATGTGGATCTAACCGTTTTGTAGCCGCAAAGCAAAGGGAAACGCGTCAGTGGTGGCTGAAATCACTCAGCTGAGGCACCATCTGCTGGAGAAGCTCTCAGAGAGATACTTCACTGTCACAGCAGAATACAGAGATCGAAGCAGTTACCTTCAGAAGCGGACAATCAAGTGCTCCAGCAGGACTTTCTTAACATTATTACTGCTCTTACTTTGTTCTGCAGCTTTGTGCAAGCCCTTGTAAAGCATATGAGGTCTGGTCTACCAAAGAAGTTGCTAGACCAATAAATAACTGAGACGGATGTTTGACAGGTCATTAAGCATCAACATTTTCTCACTTAATAAATGAAAACCTTCACTTTCCTTATTTTTTTGAGGATGTGATGTTCCTTTGTCTCAAAAGATGGACTTCAAATTTTAAAATGGGAGTCACAGAAAAACCCACATCCAAATAAAATGTTGCCAACTCGCAGCCTTTATATCTTAAAGCCTCTGCTGGACAACAACCCCAGGCAATCCTACAGGCTGGGGGAGGAGTGGCTGGAAAGCTGCCTGACGGAAAGGGACCTTGGTGTGCTGATGGACAGTCGGCTGAATATGAGCCAGCAGTGTGCCCAGGTGGCCAAGAAGGCCAATGGCATCCTGGCTTGTGTCAGGAATGGTGCGGTGAGCAGGACTAGGGAAGTCATCCTGCCCCTGTACTCGGCATTGGTGAGGCCCCACCTCGAGTACTGTGTTCAGTTTTGGGCACCTCAGTACAGAAAGGACATGGAGGTGCTGGAGCAGGTCCAAAGAAGGGCAACAAGGCTGGTGAAGGGCTTGAAGAATATGCCCTATGAGGAGAGACTAAAGGAACTGGGGCTGTTTAGTCTGGGGAAGAGGAGGCTGAGGGGAGACCTCATTGCTCTCTTCAAATACCTGAAAGTGATTGCAGTGAGAGCGGGGTTGGTCTCTTCTCACTGGTGACAGGTGACAGGACAAGGGGAAATGGCCTCAAGTTGCGCCAGGGAAGGTTTAGGTTGGATATCAGGAAAAAGTTCTTTACAGAAAGGGTTGTTAAGCACTGGAACAGGCTCCCCAGGGAGGTGGTTGAGTCACCATCCCTGAATGTGTTTAAAAACCGTTTGGATGTGGTGCTTAGGGACATGATTTAGCAGTGGGTTGTTAGATTTAGGGCAGTATGGTTAGGTTGTGGTTGGACTTGATGATCTTGAAGGTCTTTTCCAACCTGAGCAATTCTATGATTCTATGAAACAAGTGATTGATGTGGAGGAAACAAACATATAGGCCTGAAGTTGTGAAGAACAGCCCCAAAATTACTGCCCTGAAAGGCCTAAGGCAGAAGGCAAGTCAGTCAGTCAGCATCAATGAGCTGAAGTGCTTACAAGTCCTGAGACTCGTGGCTTGGAAGTCTTACTTTTCTCATACTAATTCAGAGTACAGCTAACCCTTTTGATTACATTGCTTTAGGTTTTGGAGTTCTACACTTTTCTGTTCTGATTCTGTAGCACAAAGTTTCAAGGGCTGTTTACTAACATCACTGATCTATATTATCTTGTTTTGTAAGTAAATGTATAGTGCTAGAAACTCACATCCTGAATATCCACTGCTCAAAAAAACCCCTTGAATTTCAAATCAATCTGAAATACACTAGAAGCCATTCACTTGCACTAAGAATAATCTCATTTTAATGCCCCCATGCTGTAAAAAAACCAAAAACAACTAAAATTTTTTAACTCACTTATACCAATTATTAGAAGAATCTCCCTATGTGACCTAGCAGGCGTTCTCAAGAGTTTGTTTTCTCCATTCTCCATTTCTACATTCCTAGGAGGTCCCTTCAGGACCTGGCTTCAAAATGGCACGTGCACTACCTGAGTGGTTGAAGTTGGTAGTAACAGGCAAATACAGTTCAGATTTGTTTCTGCTATGAGCCCACAGGAATCCAGTTTTTGCGGTCCCATGTTTTCATCGCAACTGGAGAGATTCTTGTTTAAAAGAAGAAAACTTCAGAAGGGATTTTTAAATCTCGAGCCAAACCAGTACACAATCTTGTGTACTGATACCAACAACAAAATGTGACTGCCACAAATCCTAATGTATCAGCAGTACTTCGTGAGGTTTTGTGGATAGGTATGTTAATTCCTTGGTATTTGTATCTGCTGGCAGAAAGATGTGCTTTGGCTTACCAGGAAATTATCGAATGATAATTTGTCCAAGCAATCAGAACCACGATACTTACCAGCACTACTTCACTCTTTGTTTTTGTTTCAGACTTGGGAATTACTTTTTCAGTTTCACCTTGGCTATCCCTTCGGTATCGATAAGCAAACTTCTTTTTGAGTGCTTCTGCTATTAAAGCTGCAGGATCTGAGGGGTCGGCTACTTTCGGTTTTGTATCTCCCGGCGATCTAGAAAAGTAAATGAGAAACCTCAGCGTAGCCCAAAGATTTAGAAGTCGTGAATCCTTTTGCACTCTTGTTTGTCAGATGTTCTACTGTCATCTCTCTCAAGCTAAAATAGTTCTGAGTCAGAAAAGCAAAGCAAAAGTTAGTAAATGTAAATAAACGTCTTACTTTTTCACCGAGCGTAGTTTCACACTGTTCATGTCTTTGAGGATTTCTAGCATGTTTGGTATTTCAGGCTTCTTTGGCCCATTTTCCGTTGGAATCCGGCCAGAGTTTGTTTTTCTGTTTTTCCGTTCTTTGATGAGCTCAATGGCAGACACACTTTGCTGCAGAGCTGGGGGAGGGAGCGGTGGAGGGGGAGGCGGCGGCAGTGGCGGTGGCACACCAGGGACAGCAGCTGGGGGAACCGGACTCAGCCCAACTACAAATAAAACACGTGTTCCACGTCAGTTTCCTTGTAAATACCCTTTACACCTCACAAATACTCAGATAAGAATATGATTGAAATAGCTTCAACTGTTTCCTCTCCGCCTTCTTTAGATTATTGCGTAACTTCTTAAGTTGACATCACTGAAAAGCCACATCAAAATCCTTCCTCGAATTTCCAGTTCAAAATGCATGTTTTTAGTGCACTGGGATGGATGTCACCACGTCTTTCAAATTAAATCCTGCTTTTAACGTTGTCAGTATTTCACTCTCTTCTGAGAGGCAAGTCCTGAGCTGGACGTTACAGAATCGTTTGATTTGGAAGGGACCTTCAATGGTCATCCAGTCCAACTCCCCTGTGGTCTGCATGTGAGTAATGACTCTTCCAGTTTATCATCAGGAATTACCATACGAGACTTTAAAATGTAAATTACCGAGCTTAAATAGTGCTTAAATTCAAGCTTAAATTCCAGCTCTTTGAGGTTAGGGTTTTTTTTTTTTTAGGACAGCTGATCATGTCTGAAAAGAAATTCTCAGGGCTACCTCGATTTGATATTTCCTCTGCTCATTAGGTTAAAAAAAAAAGTTACAATAGTAGAAATGACCAATACATGAAGAAACCTCTGCTCAAATGCACCTTTAAAGAAATCGCTGAAAGCAGACTAAGTCAGAGTTTTGAGGCCTACAGTAGCCAGTGTGTGAATACGTACAGAGATAATACAGGAATCTATTCTGTCTCAGTGCATTCACACACAATTGTTGTTACCATATTCGACCAGAAGAGGGAGGTAAAGATGATAAAGTCATCATCGAAATTTAGGTTTCCTAATACATAAAGGAAAAGGGAAAATGAGGAAAACTAAATTACTGTGGGATTTCTCAAATAACTAACTACAATTCAAGAATGAAACAAAGTAACCTTTAAAACTGTTTCACCATTTTGTATTTGAACAGTTTAGGAAAAATAAAGTAAGTAACAGCTATCAGTTCACAGACAAAAACTAAATAATAGCAGGAACACAGGCAAAACAAAGTGCTTGGTAGGAATCAGTGAAAACTGAAAGGCTGTTATCTGCAATTGGCAATGGCTCTCTCTCCCACTAACCTTTGCAGATTGGAGACTCAACTGGATGGATAGTGGCAGTTAGTTGTGAGGGAAAGAAGGAAAAGTTACGGTGCGTACTACAGCAAATGGCTTCTGGTTCCATATGAACAACGTGTCTGATCCCAGAAAACAATCTCCTTTTCTACTGTTTATTTCATAAGCTTCAGATACATACTACATCTTCCAGAAGCACAATTAGCCTCTTATAAAACCACACCATGATACGCGATGGCCTATCTCTGGGTAGGAAGATTTAGGTGTTAGCAGTTATTTAACTTGGTTAAATCCCAGCTGTTTATCATTAGCTGTGCTCTGAAAGCTGCTAATGCTTCTTTGCTTAGCTGTGGATTCAGAATTCTGGCAAGCTTTCACAGAAATGCCCCCTCCCTGGAAGCATTCAAGGCCAGGCTCGATGGGGCTCTGAGCAGCCTGGTCTAGAGGGAGGTGTCCCTGCCTATAGCAGGGGGGTTGGAACTAGAAGATCTTAAAGATCCCTTCCAACCCAAACCAGTCTATGATTCTATGAAACATCAGAACTGCTGGAGTACGAGAAAATACAAAAAATCCGACAGGTCTCTTGTCTTCAAGAAATACTCTGTATCCCTCGTCCACCTACGAAACTAACCAAAGCAGTATGGATAAGTGTTCAGTGGTCACAGTATCTCACAAAAATGACTTAATGCTGTACTGAATATAAAGAGGACAATCCATTAAGTAATTTGCGCTAAGAGTACAGTAGATCTAATACCTGCTGTCAGATTCTGTTGCTCTTGCAAGATGACAATTTTGGCTATTTGTGCTCTTAAAGTGGCTAGTTCATTTTCCAGAGCGCTGATCTTCTGCAGAGCTTCTTCATTTGCGATTACCGTGTTCCTAGGAGTGGGCTCTTTGTGTAACAGGTTTGGTACGGAGTCCTGTCCGCCCAGGGCATTTCCAGGCTGATGTAGCTCACCTGAAAGGGGCGGGACCGTTTTTGACCAGACTTCGGACCTGCAACAAAAACACCAAAAATTCTTCTTTAAAGGCTTTCTGATCAGTAAAACCCAAAGCAAACCAAGAACAGAAGTTGAAGGATTGACTAATATCGTCTTCACACCAATCACTTCCACCAAAACATTATATAGCTTAAAGAAAATAAGAGCCTCACATCCTTTCTGTTTCTATCACCGGCTGGTGTTTCTTCTCTTTCTACCTAGCCAGCTTTGTATGGAGTATTTCCACAGACTAAAGGAATTAATTCCCTCCTGCCCCTAATCTGCTCCTCTGCCTCACGCCTATTTTATTTGTTGTTGAAATTAAGATTTGTATTTTTTTTTGGTCCAAAAAAAACAAAATAAATTTTTTTTCCATACGCTGCAAATAGTCATCTGTAGCTGATTCCTTTGAAGGAGGAAGAGTTTGTTAGTTCCGTGGCACATTTTTGTGTTGTTTCTGAACTTCTGAACTTTTGTACTGTTTCTGCCCTCCATTTTACCAGCGCTGGGAGAATGGAGCATATGGAACTTGATACTGCTTATCAATCAACAGGAAGGGATCTTATGTCAAGGTTTCTAACAATAAATAAAACTATAAAGAAATAAAGCTTCGTATAATTTAAAAGAGTCTGTGAGCTTCCCTTCTCCTCCTCACAAAGAGAAAGAACATTCAACTCTGCTGCCTTTATCCACGAAGGCGAAAGCTATGTTAAACACAGAGACTGTTGACCATCTGCAGTCACCACCAGTTTATATTCTTTGGTGACAGCAACATTTTAAAACAGCCTGAGTAGAGCTGATACAGATTAATGATAATGGGTTATCATAAATCGGATCACCACACTGTAGAATTAGATGATAGACAATTGAGTCTTTCGCAACACTGACAGAAAATATCAGACATTATCCAGAGGAGCTGTGGATGCTCCATCCATGGAGGTGATTAAGGCCAGGTTGGTTGAGGCTTTTGAGCAACTTGATCTAAAATGATAGAACCATTAAGGTTGGAAAAGACCTCTAAGATCATCTAGTCCAACCGTCAACGCCTTACCACCATGCCCACTAAGCCACATCCCTCCTGCTCACTCCAATGCTTGTCCACTCTTTCTAAGATTTTTTTCCTAATATCCAACCTGAACATCCCCGGGTGCATCTTGAGGCCATTACCTCTCATTCTATCACTGTTACGTGGGAGAAGAGGCCGACCCCCACCTAGCCACTATCTCCTTTCAGGGGGTTGTAGAGAGCCATAAGGTCTCCCTTGAGTCTCCTCTTCTCCAGACTGAACAATCCCAGTTCCCTCAAGTGCTCAATAAGACTTGTGCTGCAGACCCCTCGCCAGCTTTGTTGCCCTAGTGAGTGGCAACCATGCCCACAGCAGTGGAGTTGGAACTTGGTGGTCTTTAAGGACTCTTCCAACCCAAGCATTCCATGGATCTGTGACCAGCACAGCTTGAAAAATTTGATTAAGCACAACTGAACTTTACCAAGGATTTTAAAATTCAGGTAGTATTATTTATATGGAAACAGACAGCAACTAAAATTGAGAAAAGCATAGGATGCTTCCTATAGGAACCAGCTCCCTGCGTTCTCCAATGAATGAGAGGCCAACAGTCATTCCACTCTTTAAAATGCACCTTCTACAAACTCTTCAAAGGACCAGAACAGCTGAACAGCAAAGAGTATCTTTGGCTCAGAGCAGTAGTAGCATTTTAAGCAAATTTCCTCATTGGATTTTAATGCTGTGGAAGAATATTATGCCTGAGTTGCCACTACTGCTCTGATTAGGGGTAGGAGAAACATGACTTGTCATTTAGTTGCTTCATTTATAGAACTACATTCACATAAAAGATCGCCTGCAAGGCTATTTACTGAATTAGAGTGAAAATATATTTATCAGTAATACCTATGGGATCTCTTTGAAATGGAATTTCAAACGTCTGGAAAACACCCAATGTACGCTGCACTACGCAGCATCATGCACAGGTGTAATGAACAGTGCACACTGAAATGTTCTTGTTTGGTAAGTAACTCACCTGCAGTGTTTCATTAGAAGCTTACATTGCCTTAAGGTCACTACTTACCTAGAGGATTCTTTCAGTCTGATCTCATATCTACCCGTCCCACCCCTCCCTTCCTTTGCATGCAGGCATTTCAGCAGCACACCACTCCTACAATTTCAATAACAGGTTCTTTGAAGCAACAAAAATCTTCCCTGTTGCCTCCATTAGACTTAACAGCTTTTCAGTTAGATCCTTAAACAAAACACTTCCATGCAAATAAAAGTAGTATTGGTTGGTTAATTTTTCTTGTATCAAAGACACTTTACAAACAGTGCTTCCCAAACAAATTTTGATTTCTGTGACTCCCCCATGAGTTTGTGAAATTAACACTGCAGTACCAGAATGTCATGTAAAGTTTCACTGTGGCAAGCTCTGTTGGAGGGCATCTAGGTTGTTACCAACCTACATATTTTGTGGTTTCAAAAAGAGAATCGTATCCTCCAGTAATCTCTGAAGCCAACTATCTATGCTTTTTTCTAGAAGGCTGGTCAGCACAAAAACCTTCCCTGCACTACAGAACTGTGCCTCTGTTTCAGGCTGGCGTGAGCAGTAACTTGGGTAGGCTAGAGTACAGAACTTCATCACTTTGGCCAGTCTGTTTCATACAGCTACAGTGCTATGTAGTACTCCGTGTGCAACACAGAAGTATCTATGCTGTAAGTCTGGACACAGGTACTCACACATTTCCCTGCCAGTCGTCATTATAAAGATGAAGACAAAATATAAGTTGTAATTTTTAAAGTACCTGCTACAGAATGCAAAGCCCTAACCAGAAAGGGGAAAAATGATGTGACAATTACCAGACTGTCATGATGATCATTGCTGTTAGTCAAGAAGTCTTACAATACCTTGCCCCGCACTAATGAAACCTCTGGAGAACTGCAGAAGAATCAATGCAAGCAATTGTGCCATACCACAGTAGACATTTTTGTGGAAACAAGGTAATGTGAAGCTTATCTCTGCAATAAATAAGTTAATAAAACCTACAGTCTTCTTTGAACGAGGCCAAACTCCTTCGTGTTCTCAAACCAGCCCTTCGTTCATAATCCTGTTACTCTAATCTCTACTTATTCTTTTCCAATTCCTACCATTTCTATCTCCCAGCCCAGAAGTGCTCTGCATTAATTGTAATGCAAGTATATTCTCATTGAGAGAACTTAGTTTTTTGCTCAGCTTATAACTTCAAGGAGAAAATGCAAGTGCATACCTGAGCCTTGTAGAAACTTCACCTTCCTCTTGAGCAACCCATCCCACATCTGCAAAGGAAGCCACTGCATCTTCTCTGAATTGGTGAGGATGATTTCCTTCTGTGGCATGAGAAGTAAGCTAAATTTCAAAGACAAGATTGAAAGTTTTAGAAACATTATTCCCAGCCTATTTCACAGTTGTTTTACTCAATACTTTTAGTGAGGCTGCATGTAACTATTAGCACATACATGCACAAAACACATCAAATGGACTCAGTACAGTTGCTACTGTCCTGAGCTTGGTCTAGAACCTAACACACCATTAAATCTAGTCTCCCGAATATTTTACAGAAATTATATTGTTTTTTGAGATTCATGACTAGCTACATGTACTGCTACGTGACACTCAACACTGGAAGTCCAAAGCAAATTGTTACCTTAATGTCAAACAAGCATCAGCACTCTGAATTACTTTGCTGTAATAACTCAAATAATGTTTTAATGATATTCATGACCAGCAGTTAAAAAAGAAAATCATTACTCCTCCTATTAATCTTTTACACCAACTTAGTATTATTGTGAAAGAGAAATTGCTGTGGTGCGTTTCCCTTCCTCTATAACTTCCAGAATTTCTGTATGAGCCTTAAACCACGTATGTCACACAGGGAAAAAGAAAAAAGTACTTCTACTAGCTCCATCATCATGAGGACTTTCAATGACAGCTATGACACAACCATAATGGAACGAATGAACTATTTACTAAAAATCTCATTTACAGTATGCCAAATAAATAGACTGCGTTGCAGCACACTTTTGCTGCTAGCTTTATAGCTTTCTGAAGCCAAAGGTGAACAAGGCTTAAGAGACTGGAACATTTCTTCAATTTACAGTTAAGCGACCCAAAAGGAAATCTGACAAATTGTTTGGGCCATCACTATATGCACCATAACCACAACTATACAAAATGGTTTCAAATCTGCTTTGAAATATCGGCTGCTTCCCCAGGCTAAACAAGGGCATGTGTACCCAGTCCAGTGACTGAATACAGCCTGGTCTCTGCACCTTAGCAAATAAAAGCTACTGAAATATCTTTCAGAAATTTCTCCTGCTCCGTTTGCTGTCTTTAGTTATTTATTTCCAGTGTGACTATGCCACCTCTTTTGCATATGTTCCATATAATCCACATGGCAAATATGCATGTGAAGTGTTGTAGGTGTTTAAGTGTTACCTGGTGCTGATAGTGGCAGAGAAGCTACTAATACTGACAAAGATGTTGGTATCACATAATAGTCCCCTAAGTATTGCCTTGATTCATCCTGCTAGCACTTAAAGGCAACTCACCCCTGTAAGAAGAAACTATAATGTAGCAGTAACTATGAAATGCTAGCACTATCTTAAATTAATGCAGACCTGGCACAGTAGGACTGTAATCCTGATTAGGGAAAACCATTTATGAAGAACATGCACACATATTTTAGCTGTAGCCTTTGTTACGCAGGTTCCAGAAATACAGTTCTGCTTTTGTTGTTACCTTTTTTCTTCCCCTAGGAGTTGTTACAAACAGCTTTGGAAATTGAGATTATGAGGTGAAGATGACTACTCCTGCAACTTGTGTGTGAGCCTTTATCACAGCTCCCAGGAGCATATACTGGCATTACCCGATCATTTGGAAACAACAGGGTTTTTTCCAGGTAGCGTCAGCACAGATGGTAATATGTTATCACATTAACAGTTGTGCCTAATACCATCACAGTCTGCCTCTCTTTAGAACAGGCTGGAGCACACTCTATTGCACGCTAGGATTTTCATTGTTTGAAGTTTCCTTGGATTTTTTTTTCTTTGGAAACATTTGGACAACTGCTCCACCAACACCTGAAGTGGAGGAATGACAGCTGAAAACAGAGGCCCAATTCTACTAAACACTGGATTGCAGGAATTGGATGAAGGAGCAAAATTAGTTTGCTCATCTTTCTCTGGGTAATACTTAGCTGTTTCCCTGAATTTTGTCTTCACAGACTCTTTTCCTCTTTCAGTGTGTGTCTGTGTGTGTGCTTCACATATACATGTGTGCACGTGGACCAAGAACTTCTGAAGAAAGAAAAATACACACTGAACTGTTTTTACATGGTGTCAAAGCAGGATTCCTACTTCTTGTTGGCTCCAAGAAGTGGAAAGTAGAACAAATAGTTTCACACATTTAAGAAAGAACAAAAACCTCAAATTTCAGATTACTAATAGACTTGTGCACTACACATTTGGAAATACTTCTTCAGGACAAGCTTGCTCTGATTTTTCATATTAGTGCTGATGTTTGCTACGTTCACATCAATTCCTTAGGAGGCATGCATTCAGTTATAATCTGTATATCAGACAAACAGGAGAAGCATGGGACTGGAACAGAGATGTTGTATCTGGAGGACACTGGATTGATAACACTGGAGGAGGAAGGCTCCTGTCTTCCATGTATTTGTCGGTTTGTTTGAATCTACCTCAGCTATACTGACATTTAACTTTTTTTCTCCTGAAGACCACAGATCAATGTAGAACACGACATACAGAGCAGCCTTACGAACCACCTTCATTTGTTCGTGCCATATATAATTAAGTTCTGCCACTGCTTACTGAACGCATGGGCTGCACTTAGCAATAAATGCTGACTACGACAAGGTCCACAGAGACAAGTACTACAACAGTCACACACCTCAAGCATGCAAGGAGAAAGGAATGAACACAGAGATGTTCTTTCAATATCCCTTATCCATTTATCATGAAGGAAATGAAAGCCTGTAGAATGTTTATTGCTCTTACATAAAGTTAGAAACACTGGTGGTACGCATGCACCCCTAAATGAGGCAAGCATGGTTCGCTTTGGTTTTTGAATAAAATGACTTACAGCAAGGTTCAGGGCATGGTCCTCTCATAATATAGCTAAAGCTGGTGAGAAAGAGAAAGGAAGAGACAGCTATAGGAAAGCCTCAGTTGCAACAGCAAAAAAGTGATGAAGAGTGGTACTGAACTTCACTATAGAACCGTAACGCTGAGCTAAAGACAAAGACAGGTGTTAGCATCACACTGTTACGTGTTCACCAGTTTATACATTTAAATAGTTATAATTAGTTCTAAAATATATTTTAAAAAGCTTGCATAAACCATATAAACTTCATTGTGCACAAAGGCTCCATTTTGTAATATTTCAAATTCAATCAACTATGGCAATGGTAAGGAAAGGTTCCTAAAAACAGAAGTACATCTTACAGAAGATGAACGTCTATACTCAGAGTGGATAAAATCAAAGCAAAGCTAACTGTTCATATCTTTTCATTTTAACACTGAAAGTATCCTGAAAAAAACTCCCCAGATGTATCTTACAGCTCTCTGCAAGTACAAAAAAACCAGAAATGTCTTCTTCTATGTACTGTATTGCAAGAAGGCATTATTTGGCTGGTTTTTTTTGTTTTGTTTTGTTTTTTTTTACAAACAACATTATCTTCCCTTATATAGCTTTTACAGAAGGGCAAATCGGACACAACACAGGAGGACTTCTGTTTTCAAATCTGATGCACACACAACTGTACTGCTGGCACGATCACTATTAATGATAGGCCTTGAAGTTCAAATTCAGCATGCCACTTTGTTGCCTTTCCCACTTGCACAATTCCCTCTCTAGCAATGTATACGTTTATTTTAAGTTTCATGAAGCCACCAGTGACAGGAGATACTTGGCCCCCAAGTATTTAAGAGAGCAAAAATGTTAGCATGGTATTTACTATCACAACAAAAAGGCTTTTGTGGTAATCTGAACTATTTCATTTTTCTACTCTAAATTCAAATACTTCAATATCTTTATTAATGACCTGGATGAGGGCATTGAGAGCACCCTCAGTAAGTTTGCAGA
>NC_034410.1:113322852-113452931 GCF_002078875.1 Numida meleagris | reverse complement strand
TTTAGATATAGCGTTGGGAGACATGGTTTAGTGGGGTTATTGGTGGGTAGGTGGATGGTTGGACTAGGTGATCTTGTAGGTCTTTTCCAACCTAGCTAATTCTATGATTCTATGATTCTATGACTATTCATACATCTCACATAGGATAAAGAGATTAACACAAGAGTGAAAAAGTTAGCTGTGTAAAAATTACCCTGTCTTAGCATGGCCAATGATTCCCACCATTCATCTTTGTGCTCTCCTCCCTCATTCAATCCAAGAAACATTCCTTTCTCAGCATGAGTTTCAAGCACTAAATCTGTCCAATTCTATACCCACCCTTTATGCACAGCATTCTTGAGTTGAAAAGATTATGTGTAACAGCTTCCATTTTCCCATCTGTTCCCGAACAACTCGTTATAAAAAGCAAGGGTTTCTCCTCCTTAAGCATTTGCCCTTACTCTTTAACCTCCCACTAGATGCAGTCAAAGTTAGAAGACAACAAATCAGAAAGCTGCTGATGTTCCCCTTTCACCTATGACGTGCTAGGCTTCTATAAAAACAAAAAAACCCCAAGGAGGGTACTCATGTTATCTTAGAACTAATTTTTTACTTTCTAATAAAGTTCTGTATTTTCCCAAATATTTTTATGTAACTGTCCACCTTTGCATGCCTTTTAAGCCTAGTTTGAAGTACTGCTTTTAGAAATTAGTTTCAAATGTTTCTCTCAAGATATTTTTTTCCCCAGAAATAACTTTTTAAAACTGTATTCTGCCATTTTAGAAGTTCCATTTTCTCTAGGAAAAAAAAATTCCAGTTTTGTTACGCGTGTTACAGCATCACTAGTTAGCATTTCAGGCACTACATGAAAGGATCCACACCAGGTAAAAATCTGAATTGGAAGTGGGAAGAACTGAAGTAAAGTAAACCTGTGGCAGGTTTATCTAATTCTGCTTTCATGAACCCTCAAGTCAATTTATTTAAATGAGCCACACATTTGCTTAAAATCTTTCGATGCAAGAGTAAATCTCTTCCCCTGTATATAGAAACTTGTGTTTTAAACTGTTGAGATTGCCTACCTGAAACTGAACTCTTGGACACTGGATTAGAGAGAGGTTAGTACCAATTTTTCTTACAATACTTCGAGATGAACCATAAGGCTTGCTTGACCAAAGTACCTAGTTGGGAAGAAAAAAATAAGTCAAATGTTAGATTAAAAAAATGAATCATCACATTGGAACACTTTTCCTTTATCCTTCTGTACTACGCTTGTGCTGAATGTACATATGATTTCAAAGCTAATCTTTTCTTGCTAGGAATATAACATACAGTTATGTCTGTTTAAGATCAAGACAGCCTTTACATTAAGTTTAAATTCAAAGCAACAAATCTAGTGACGTGGTAGGATTCAAAAGCTGTGATCTTCAAAAGCACAACCTGCCCACTTTTAACGCAATGAGGAATTTGCACTGAATCATACAACGCTTTCTAAGGCCTTACATGAAAAGCCACTCAGTCATGAAAAACCCATACAGTTATGTAATTCTACATTCCCTGAGTCTTGCTTCTTTTTTTTTAATTAAGAGCTCTTCTATCACAGTTTCTATTAAGACCGGTAGCTACTGTTCCTAACTATAAGCCAGTACAAGGTAGAAAGTGTAACTGTGGAATTAAAGTGGAAAAAAGAAATATTTGAAAATGAAAATGCCCTAACATACACATGCGCTACAGAAAATTGCCTGAAGAACCCCAGTTCATCTAGCTTCTGATTCTGAACTGTTTCTACTGAAATTCACATTTCTTCTGCATCATTTCAATAGGGATTGAATTGTTTTCTTTTGTCTTACTTAGTGACAAGAATGTTTGCTCTCCTATTTACCAAAGTTGTATGAAATGAGGCTTTAATCCTAGGAGAATTCTATAAAAAGAGCCAGAACAGAAGAAAAGAATAGAGAGATGGAAGTAGGAAAGATTTCAGCAGAGAATGACAACAGAAACAATGGATAAAAAGTAGAAGGATTAAGGGGAAGACTCTAATGAAAATTATGTAGTTAATGAACAATCAGAACACTAGCTGGTAATTAAAAATACTTGGACAGCATTTTCTTATGACTGTAGATACGAATTTGCTATTCAGATCTTAGTTTTTAAAGGCTAATGCCTTTAAGCAAACTCAACATCCTGTTAGAAGGTTGGCCCCAAACAGAAATCTTAGTATTAATAGCATGCATTGGATCTATTAAAACAACTCTGATATGGCATGGCTGTATTGCTTGTGTGATTAGTGTGGTGAAGCTGTGGGAGTCTCACACCACACCGCTGAAGAACACCTGGATATACTACACAAAAATCACTACTCTTTTAAGATTTGCAGGGTTCTATTAAGAAGACAATATTATGCTTCACAGTATTTATTCCCAGATTACATTATTTCAAAAACTTCACAAAAACATTTTGCTTAGTTCTATACTAAAGCATCTTTCTTTCCTCTGACTTTAATGGAATGTATAAATTTTGACAAAATAAATGCACATATGCATTACACATATGCTATGCTAGATTTCCACATCAGATCCTCAGCGTTGCCAATAACCCACACAGACTCAAATTTTTCATTATAGGAAATACAAACTCTCTTGCTTAATACGCAGTTAAGTTTGAATACAATTTCTTTCAACCTATAGAGCCCTCTCTGGGAACTGCATTTCTGATGCCACAAAGACCTCACATTTGTGACGATCACATTATTGCTGTCTACACAGCTGAACAAAAAGCAAGGAGATCTGGGGCCCTCAAGAATAAACAGTACTGCAGTAATGGAGTCTTGCTATTCACAGTAGATTCTGCTGCTAAAAGCAGAATGGTTGACAACAGCCTCAAAGCGATGCTGTGTTGGAAAAAAATACTAGTCAAGAGAATGCTTGATTAATTACAGAAGTACTTCCACAAGAGCAACGAGCCTAGACTACGTGCTGTATTGCCAGCATAAGTGC
Source organism: Numida meleagris (assembly GCF_002078875.1). Taxonomy (NCBI): domain Eukaryota; kingdom Metazoa; phylum Chordata; class Aves; order Galliformes; family Numididae; genus Numida; species Numida meleagris. The sequence continues at coordinate 113,449,959 of NC_034410.1, read as the reverse complement.
AGTACACTTCAGGCAAGTGGTAAAACTTGTTTGGAGAATGCTCAGACCACAGACAAAAGGGTTACTGGGACCCATATCCTCAATAATATTTAGTGCCTAAATGCATTACAGGTTTTAATGACTCAGTTTGGGTGACACAAAAATATGCCTAGACAGTATTTTCAGAAAAGTGCACGCAAGCTGTGCCGCAAGGTGTATCAATAAAGTCAGCACTGCCCAGCTGAGCTAATAAGCCTCAGCACAGCTCTACTCCTGTTCACACAACAACTTCTTGACTTGAAGCACTGGCAGAGCAAGTCTGCAGACTATTACTTAGTCATACCCTCTTATTGCATCAGTGTTTTACTGCTCTCCGGGACAGCTGGCATTTGGAAATGTAACCACATTATCCCGGGCTTGATACAAACAGAGCATAGAGGGAAACAGATTAAAAGCTTGTTTTCCTCCCTATTCAGACTAAAGATGTTGCTGACAATAGCCATGCCAGCACCCCTAGTAATATAAGCATATTCTCTTGCTTTGAATTTTCAGAGTTATACTACATGAAATGTCCGATTTAAGTTCTAATAAAATCCTAAAATACTGACTCTTATGGGTAACCTACAACACGTATCAGTTCTACTCTCTGTGAATTCCTGAGTGTTCTATGACAATCACCAAAGTAAGAGCAAGTACTGCACATAGTTGGTAAGGAATTCCATCTTATTAAAACATATTTATAACTTATAGAAATTATTGCATTGAAGACAATAATTCTACTCAAAACAGATCCCTAAAGATCCCAGTGAGAGAACAGGTGATAAGTAGCAGATCTCAAACTCTCTCTCTCTCTCTCTCTCTGCTAAGCACTGACAGAAAACTCTCCATAAGCTTTCCTTCAGGAGGAAACCTACGCATGCACATTCCTCTGCTTCCCTAGAGAAGCACACAGCCATGTTGCTCTCCTATACAGTAACATGTACAGAAGGAGAGGAGAGGCAGATGTAACACAATAATCATCTTCTCAGTTTCATGGGGCTTTTTATATCTTTAAGACAAGAACAAAGAAGTAAGGACATTTAAGAATGAATTCAGTTGTCAAAAGTCAGTTGAAATTTTTCCTTCAGCTTCAAAATACACCTAAAAGAGAAGAAGGAAAAGCATAATCTACACCGTAAACAGCTTATTATTAGAGCTAGAAGGAACTACATGGTATTTTTAATGCACACATTACTCGGTACCTCTGTGTCTTGAATAGGGAACTGCATACTTGCTCGGCAATGCAGAATCATACAGATACTGAGTGCATTTAAAGTGCTCTGCTGGAATGGACAAGGGCGAACTAAAATATAATAAGTACTTTCAATACCTGATTTTCTGACCCAAAAAAAAAAGTCAAATTTGAAACACTTACTGATTCCATGTTAAGTCCAACTTGTTCAAAAATCATCCTCAATAAGCACTTAAACCAGCGAATCATCTGGATTGGGAAGGGTCCTTTCAAATCTGGATTTAAGCCTTCCAAATCTACAGGGCTGCAGAGGTTCCATAGTCCTTCTGAAAAAAAGAAATATGAAACAAACATTTTAGAAGCGTGCTGTGGTCATAAACAGAAGAAAACTGCTGCATATGTATTTTAAACACAAGCTTCTGAAGCAGTTGCTGAAAACAAGACACTTCCAGACAATTCCTAGTACTGCACAGTACAGTCATCCAGAAGATAACTCACCTAGTAGAGGCAACAAAGAGTTTTTGGAATATGATTTTTAAGAAGTCAAAGCTGTTCCAAAGTTAATGATTAAAACGCTGGGAAAATGACTGCTCACTTCAACTTGAATGGAATACCTGCAACCAAGGACCAACACTATGATTCAAGGGCCATGTTCCTATTTGAAACTCTTCTATAGGCAAGAACAAACTCCAGGAAGCAGAGCCCTTCTCCTCACTCACATTCTCTGACAGTTGTGTTGTTTCCTCCATTTTCCCACAACAGAAACATGGAAATATGACTAATAGAAGAAAAAGACAGGAAACAGTGTCAGTGTGGGACCTGAAAATACTCAAGTGACTTAGAAAGTTGGCCAGATTTCAAACTGCGTCTATTTATACATACTGCATACATATCTTTCCCTTAAATGCGTTCTACACTAGTCCCAACTTGGATGCCATTGAGAACCGTGTGTCATATTAAAACAAAAACAAAAAAAAAACTATAGCTTTAGGTTTACATTTGTTTTGTGTATCAGACTAGAAACAACACTCTGTTGAAGCACCCTGAACAAAATATTTGTAGCATGAACAACTGTGTTGCTAAAGCCATTACAGACAGAAGGATGACTAAGGCAATGTGGCAGCAAGGAACTGTTAGTTAGGAAGTTACAAAGTCAGGAGATGGAAAAGCTCTGCTGTTTGAAAGTGCCCACAAGCATCGCAGTTAAATCATCACTATTTCCATTGCAAACGTTTTTGGGTTTGTTTTTTTTCAACAGCTAACAGCTCCTTAGTGAGAATCTACTTCTTGCGGAAACTTGGCAAGAACCGTGCAGCCTTACAGGTTTTTTTTCAGACAGGCTTAAAAACAACAACAGAAATTGATATTAGTTTCTCATCACCTCAGAAAGAATAACACGTTTCCTAATAGGACTTCCTTTTACTGCTGAATAACCCAGGAAAAAAACACTATTCTCCCAGCTAGTGAAGCACTAATGTTATTTTTTTATTAGAAAAAGAGCACAAAAATGAACCAATCATTCAGAGATTAAATGGAAAAACAACAGGGAAGAATAACAGGCTTTCTATAAGCTACAGTCGCTGACAGAATCCCTCTCCATCCTTCCTGCAGGCTCACTTTAGGTACTGACAGACCACCATGAAGTTTCTCCAGAGCCTTCTTTTCTCCAAGCCAAACAATCACAGCAATCCCAGCCTTTACTCGTAGAGACGTGCTCCAGTGCTCTGATGATGTTTGTGGCCCTCCCTCCTCCAGACCTAGTCCAGCAGCTCCACATTCTCCACGTGCTGGGGGCCCTAGGTCTGGATGCAGATCTGCAGGTGGGGCCTCACAAGCGCAGATACGACTGTCTCTGCCCTGATGTATTGCTCTTTCAAAAGATAGCCAGGTCACACCGAAATGCTAAGATGTAGTCAGTCATGTTTTATTAAGAAAATAAAGAAAAGGCATTGATAATTTTGGTTCTGATCAACTGGGAAAGCTGAATCTTTAATAACATAAGATAATGTGGGTGGAAGTGACTTAAATGATTATTTTCAGTTCACATTATAAATCACTGTTTCTTCTAGAGCCTAAATGTTTAAAGTGGCCAACATTTTGATCGTGCCCATGACCCGCTGTCTGCTTTTGCTGAAAGAAGTGACAGAAATCAATCTGTAAGACTGCAGAGTACCACCAGTTCCTGGATATCAGCACAGCACTAAGGACAACCGTGTTTTAATAACCTCCAGATCATTACTCCTCTAAAAAGAAATCTAAAAGGAGAACGCTTTTAAGTACATCTCCTTGACATTTTCATGAAATCTGTTAGTTTTCCAGATTTATCCCCAGATAAACTTCACGTTCATTTCTTCCAGACTATCCTGCACTCCATTTTCCTTCATAAATCTCAATTATTTCACAATTATTCTGTGTGCCAAGAACAGAAAGGGTCATTCCACACAAAATGTGGGACAGCAAGAATGAAAGTACTAGCAAATCCTTTGTACACATGCCAATCTCAGAAGGAGGAGAGTTAAACATTTATTGCTTTTAGTAACCTAGAATAACAGCTCTTTTAAAATACTGTTTGCTTTGTCTACTCTTTGCCTTCTTCATTACCCTCTATCTTCTTGATGCCCCCCTAAACTAAAAGTAATAATAATTTAATTCCTCTAAAGCCTCCACAACTCAATTACTACAACGAAATGCCCAAAGCGACTGTAATACTGCTATAAAATGTGAGACTTCTGCTGTGCTTAAGCAAAACTATTACAATGGTAAGGAGTAGTCACAGGCAAGACTCCCAAAAGAGGTTAGTGGAGAAAAAACACAAAGAATGACCTTTCAGTGCTTAAAACAGGTGGGATGGGAATGCCAAAGGTTGCTCACTTATACAACTCTACTTACACAAAAATTAACAATGCTCAAGAACCTTTCTTCTGATATGTAAAAATGAGCAGGCCTACGCTCTTGAGCGTCGGGGTTCTCCCTTTGGCCCCGATGAACTTTCCTTTGCCCCCAGTTCTCCCAATTACTTTTGCAGCTTTCATTCAATATTTTCATATCAAATATCAGTCTACAAGGCTGACAGATAATACCACCTTATAAAACGTTAATGAGATAAATACAAAGGCCCTGGAAGCTGTCCATACAAGCATACCAGTCAGCAAATAGGAAATGGAAATGAAACCCTTTGCCAGGCTCTCAAGTGGGTGCTACACATGGAAGATGAAAAGAAAGAAAAGTCAGATGCAACCGCTTTCAAATTGAAATATTTCTATGTGGATAAATACAACACCGGAAAATACAAGTCCCTTTCAAACTATGAGTTCTTTCCCTTAAAAAGAAATCTGATAGTCATATTTGTCTTATTAAGAGAAGTTTCTCTTAGTAAAATCCATGCAAAAATAAAAGAGAATGCTTTAATGCTGTCGGTCCAGCAGATCAGCCACATACAAAGAATAAACAAGTCCATGAAAAATGAAAAGTCTAGTCTCTACATTAAGAGGGTATGCATGACATAAATAAATACATTTATTTCAAAGAAGCATGGTTTCAAAGAACCACCAAGCACATAAAAAAGTTACATTAAAAAAAAAAAGCACATTCCTCCTTATTTCAGTCGGAAACTAGGCCATGCATATCTTCAAAGTCTTTCTGACTGACACATGACCTGTGCTCATCTAATGAAATTTTATCCAAATTATATCCATAAGGAAGCATATCAAAGAATTAATAATAATAAAAAAAAAAAGTGAACAAAAAAATAACCACAGGAAACCAAGTGGGAGGCAGGATCTTCTCATAAAGGACCAGGCCCTCTCCCAGACCTCGGCAGACCACTTAGGAGTAATGTAGGCATTTAGCAGAGCAGTAATGTAGGCATTTAGCAGAGGTCACAGCCAACTGCAGAACTCTGCTGTGTGGCTTGGAAGATGCAAAGAATGAAGTGCTCGTTACTTTCCGAAACACTTGCTTGGAAAGCTACACCTAGGGGGAGATACAAGTCAGAGGATACTACAGAAACAAGCGAGGGATAAGTTTGTATCACCATGAAGTCTACAGCAAGAATTGAAAACAATACATAGATCCAAGAGAAGCGAAATGCTCCAACATCTCCAAGCCAAGCGGTACTGCATTATACAAACATAACCACACACCCACGCTCTCCTGCCAGACTTACAGAGCTCCCCAGTCGCTGCTGTCAATGCCACTCCTTCTGTTACAGAAAATGCACCTTCTATTAACAAAGGGGTGGAAGCATTCAGAACGTTCTACGCTTTCTTCCCCCATAACGTCTCTTAGTAACAACTTCAAGCTCCTACGCAACGCAACCGGATTTCAGCCGGTGACCTGGGCGATCGTGATCCAGCGGCTGCTAACTGCACCTTTAAACTCTCCATATCCTCTCCGCATTGTTTTGCTCCCCACGACTCGCTGCGAGCTGTCACCGCAACGGAAGAGGGTTTCACTTTCGGGCAGCTTCAATCCGCAAACAGCCGCGTCAGTCAGCCCGCCTCGAGCCGGAGGTGCGGCGAGCCGGCCGTCCCCTTCGCCCCGCACCTGCCAGTCACCCCCCCTCGAGGCCTCCCCGCAGCCTGCACCCCCACATAACCTCACCTCACCTCACCCCACCTCCCGCCGCCGTCGGGGCTCACCGCGCTGAAGGCGACGAACGCCGGCGAGGCTCCGGCTGCCGCTCTCCCCTCACGCGCCGCTCCCGCCCGGACGGGCCGCGGGAAGCCCGGCACGCTCAGAAGCCACCGTCAGCACCGCCACCCGCAACCGCGCTCTCTCACCCGCTTCTCCCACTGCGCTCGCGACCCCTCCAGCAGCCAATCCGCGGCCGCGCCGGCACCCTCCCGGCCAATAGCCGGCCAGCCTGAGAGGAGGCGGGACCTCAACCGCCCTTCGGCAGGCAGTCGAGCGACCTTACCCGGCAGCCACCGCGCCCGACCGTGTCCGCTGAACACGTGACCGGCCTCCGCCAATAAGAGACGGCCTTGAGGCAGCCGCCGTTGGCTGTGCGGTGAGGCTTATGTTCTGCTGTGGGTGCTGGGCGAGCGCGGGAGCAGCGGTGCGGCGGCCTAGCCCGGTTATTGGTGACTTGAGGGGCCCTCTGCAGTCGTCGGTGCAGGGATGAGGGAGCGCTCATAGGGCGTGGCTGGGGTGCACGTCTTATTTCTGATGCTTAAAGCTTTGCTAGAGGACTTATTACTGCACACGGGAGTTGTAGGGTGAGCACTTGAGAACTCAAAGCTCAAATGTGGTGAGTGGGACAGTAGAATCTCATAGAATCATGGAATGGCCTGGGTTGAAAAGGACCTCAAAAGTCATCGTGTTTCAGCCCCCCTGCTGAGTGCAGGGTCACCAACCACTAGACCAGGCTGCCCAGAGCCACATCCAGCCTGGCCTTGAATGCCTCCAGGGATGGCGCATCCACAACCTACTTGGGCAACCTGTTCCAGTGCGTCACCACCCTCTGTGTGAAAAACTTCCTCCTAGTATCTAACTTAAATCTCCCCTGTCTCAGTTTAAAACCATTCCCCCTTGTCCTATCGCTATCCACCCTCGTGAACAAAAAGCAAAACAAAAGCTCCACCATTCCAGAGAAAAAAAAAGCTGCTCAGTAAATAAGATTAAAATCTGCTCATTTAAAAACAAATTTACCTGTCTAGTTCTTTTGAACGAGGGATTAACTGCTTTGGGCTTGGCAAGGCGCTGCACACAGAAGCCCTGCCGGGCTGCGATTGCCGGACTCCTAGTCTCGGCGTGCCTTGCGGCGCAGCCGCCGGCCAATCCCAGCTCACCGACAACAAGACGCGCCGTGATTGGCGGAGAGGTGCGGGCGGTGCCGCACCAATCGTGTTGCGGCGCGGAGGGATGTGCGGGGTCAGAGCGGGCCCGGTGGTGGTGCGGGAGCGGTGCGGGCTGTGTCCCTGTCCCTTCTTGTGCCCTCCGCGGGTGATGGGGGCCTGAGGTTGTGTTGTGCCGGTCTGGGGACGTCTTGTTCAGCGGTACGAGGTCGGGAGGAGTGCAGGCCGCTTGGGGGGGCGGGGGCGGGAGAAGCTGGGGAGGGAGAGGCGGGCTGGCTGGCTGGCTGGCTGGGAGGGAGGTGCGGTGAGGGGGCCTCAGCCTTTTTTGAGCGGCCACGGGGCTCACGTCAGCCAGGGCTCCTGGTAGTCATGATGTTGTAGGTGGTGGAGATGCTGGGGATTTCAGCGTTGTCCTCGGTTGCGACTGAGGAGACAGGTCTGGGAGGAAAAGAGAGTGGCCTAATGGGGTTGGGTAAAACTAAGCTTTGTGTGTTTTGAGGAGATCAGAAGAAAAACGATAAAGGCTGCTCAGGATGAAGAGAGGTGTAGAAGAGATCTGGTGCTTAAGACACAACTGCATATCAGAGGCTTTTGTTAGCATTAACTCCAGAACTAATTTCATTTTTATGCTTTGAGTAAGTTTTGTTGGCCAGCTATGAATGTACTGAATAATACCGAACTTCATAGAGACTTTTTACCAATTTAGAGTGATCTATTTTGAGAATACAAGGTATTAATTATGGGATGAAGCTGTGATGATCCCCAGCTGATCTCTTTAGGACTCGTGACAGTCAAAGGAAAGAACGTGGAGGGTAATCGCTGACTTCTCATGTTAGCACTTCCTTTCCTGAAGGAAGAACCAGTGACAGAAAAATTTGCTTTTTTTTTTTTTTCAAATGTGAAAATGTCAGAAACTATTGGACGTTTCTACATGTGCATCTACCATCAGTGAGAGAACAATATAATGCTTGAATGGTATTATTTGTTTGGGAGGTGATGGTAAAAGAATGTGACCAGTTACAAATTTAATTTTATTTTTATGTAGGGAGAAAAGGAATACAAATTAACAATATGCCATTAATCATGCTTTTGTGCCTTAAAAAAAAAGTTTCTTAATGTGAGTTTGTGGTGGCAGCACCAGGACCACAGCTAGCATTTAGTAGTTTTGGAAGCATACAGTCAGTCTTTTGAAGCAATCACAGAATGGTTTTGGTTGGAAGGGATCTTACAGATCACCCAGTTTCAACCCCTCTGCTGTGAGCAGGTCTGCCACTCACCAGCTCAGGCTGCCCAGGGCCTCATCCAGCCTGGCCTTGATCACCTCCAGGGATGGGGCATCCACAACTGCTCTGGGCAGCCTATGCCAGTGCCTCACCACCCTCTGAGGGAAGAATTTCTTTCTAACATCTAACCTGAATCCCCATTCTTTTAGTTTAAAGCCATTCCCCCTCAGTCTATCACTATCAAGATGCAGACCTTCTCTTTTGACTAAGTTTATGCTTCTGTGGCCTGTTAAGTAGTTATTCCTCATTAAAACAACTCCGGAATTGGATACTAAAACTAACACGTCTCATTTGAAATTGATATGTTGGCTTGGACTTTGGTTGAAACAAGGTGTGACTTGTTTTTTTTTCTTTACTGAAAGCAAACTAGTCAGAAGTTACAAAAAAACCACAACGCTTCTAAATATTTTTAGCTTTAAATAGATATGGCATTATACTAGTTATTTGGGGAATAGATAAAGATCAAAACATAATATTCGTTATGCTTGATGCTGGGTTAATCTTTTGCTGGCTGATTTGGTTCATTTTTATGTGAAATTTGATTATTGCTAAAGACACTGAAAATTCAGGTTTTGATTTTACATGTTTATACAAAAGGGTGTTTGTAGACTTGCAGTCTGCAAACTGGGTGTGAGAAAACAGTGGCATTTCTGATCATCTTTATCAGTGCTATAAAGATACTTATGTACTTTTGTACATATCCATACATGTACTCCTGTAAAGGCTGACTAGTCTAAAATTATGTAAAGGAAACAAGAGAAAATGTTATTAACCGAACCCTATCTGCTCTCTACAGGGGAAATTTAAGTTTTCAGCTGGAAAGTTCTAAGATCCGTATCCTTATGAATTTTGTTCCTTGAGGTTTTTTTTTGTACTCTTATGCCTGTAACAACTCCATGCGTTTCTGCTCTTGCCTTCTCTCTGCATTAATTGATAGTAAACATTAATACCGCATATTTTTTTCGACAGGTATTTCGTATGCGTGGTGTAGGAAAAAATGAATTCCACTATGAGTGAGGAGCCTGATGCGCTATCTGTAGTTAACCAACTCCGAGATCTGGCTGCTGATCCTTTGAATAGGCGAGCCATTGTTCAGGATCAAGGATGTCTGCCAGGTCTGATTCTGTTTCTGGACCATCCCAGCCCTCCAGTTGTTCATTCAGCTTTATTAGTAAGTATTCTAGAGCTAAGTGTGTATGTCATTAGGACGCTTTGTAGCTTTGTTTCTATGTCTTTAAACAAGTAATGTAAAAGATAAAACCTGTTTTTATGTTAAATCACAATTCATTTTCACTTTTTTAAAATAAGTGCGCAATTCAAAAAATTGTTTAGTAATGTAGCATTATTGCAGGGGAATTCACAGTTGCTGGAAGAGATTAATTTGCTTTGCGTTTTTTCCCTAATACAGCCATTTCACTTTCATTGTGGAGGGAGGTAAGAGCACTTAAATCATTTTCTTTAGGTGAAACCCTGGAGCTTGGTAAATATACACAGTGATTTGACATTCACATAAGAAAAGGATCATGTATTATAGGGCAATTTTGGTTACAGATGATCTCCCGAGGTTATGTAGTCTAATCCCACGGTCAAGCTGAGACAAATTAGAACACAGTGTAGGGTTGTGTCTGCTTAGATGCCCTGCAACCTCTCAGGCACCCTGTTCCAGCATTTGTCCACCCTCATGGGATTTTTTTAAAACAAAAAATCAGAATCTGTTGATGTCTAATCCAACTTTTTCCATGTTCTGTGCATCTCTTCTTGTTCTATGTCATGAACACTAAAGTTCTAATTTCTCATCCTAAATCCAAAAAAGTGCATCTCTTTCATAGAAACAGGACAAATAAAGATGAAGTTTTTCTTAGAAGCCTAATTCAATTCTCCTAATAAGATTTTTAAGTTATTAAAAGCTGTCATACTCTAGTTTCATATTATTTCTTTTTTAAATGTCACTGAATTGTGAACAGAGCTCTGACTTCTACATTAAATTCTACATTATCGTCTGTACCATAATTGTATATCTTTTTTCATTTGTTTTATGTCCTCAGGGAGTATTAGTGGATTTCTTGGAATAACTCCAGTACTCTTCTGGGTACAGGGAATGAGGTCCTATAATCCAGGAGATGTGTGTCCTGCTAATTGGTTTTCAGAATAGCTTTGCCATAGCTTTTGCCAGACTAAATATTCTTCACTGGAAGTCTTCTGAGTTAAGGTTACAGTTCATGGGAATATGTTGCACTGTTTTTCATTCTAGTGTAGGTTCCTTAGGTTATGGAGGGTTTGAATATCTCTCTCTCTTTTCCTTCCTTTGCTTTTTTGGGCTGCATATTCTCACAGCCTGCATGAAATTTAGTAATCGTTCTGTGATCACGTTGCAAAAATTAACCCTACATTAAAAGAACGGAATTTATCGGATCAGTGAGGGCTAATCCAGTTTGCAGTATGATTCCACAAACCCAGATATTACTAAAGTTGTGTGGTAAGGACATCTTGTTGGATGAGAGAAAGCTGTGTTGTTTCATCTGGTGGCAGCCTACAGGTAGAGTGAATTCAGGGGCAGGATTTAAAGGAGACAGCCCCAGGACCTGACTGCAGTCAGAAATGACATGAGCCAGCAGTGTGCGCTGGCAGCCTGGAAGGCCGACTATGTTCTGGGCTGCATTAAAAGAGGAGTGGCCAGCAGGGAGAGGGAGGTGGTGGTCCCCCTCTACTCGGCTCTTGTGAGGCCCCATCTGGAGTACTGCGTCCAGGCCTGGGTCCCCCAGTACAAGAAAGATGCAGAGCTCTTGGAACGAGCTTAGAGGAGGGCCACCGAGATGATCAGAGGGCTGGAGCACCTCTCCTCTGAAGAAAGGTTGGGGGAACTGGGCTTGTTTAGCTTGGAAAAGAGAAGGCTCTGGGGAGACCTCATTATGGCCTTTCAATACTTGAAGGGAGCATATAAACAGGATGGGGAATGATTGTTTATGAGGATGGATAGCGATAGGACAAAGGGGAATGGTTTTAAACTAAGGGGAGATTTAGGTTAGATATTAGGAGGTGGGTGGTGACGCACTGGAACAGGTTGCCCAAGGTGGTTGTGGATGCCAGGTCCCTGGAAGTATTCAAGGCCAGGCTGGATGTGGCTCTGGGCAGCCTGGTCTAGTGGTTGGTGACCCTGCACTCAGCACGGGGGTTGAGACTAGATGATCTTTGAGGTCCTTTTTAACCCAGGCCATTCTATGAAGCAGTTAGCTATGGAAACTAGTGTTGACTGTTCCCCAAACTACTTACGTGCATGACTTCTTGGACCTCATAGGTTCTGTAGCTTTAAATATCTTCACTGACAAATTTTTACTCATCCTTTTTGATATTTTTCCATTCTGAAATGTTTGTTCATTTTGGTTTTGTTTTTCTAGCCATCCGTTCAAAAAGGTGCTTCTATTCAAGTGGAAATCATTAAGTGTAATGATTTTCCATTAAGTTTATACCCAATAAAAGAATGTATGGCACTGACTTTAAGTTACTTATTGTTTCATTCTGTCATTCCCATAGCTGAAATTATAAATAATCAATTTGAGTCACAGTAATTTCCTATTTAACTTTTTGATGTATTGTAGGATCCTTCAGGGATGAATGCTTTTCTCCCCACATCCAGTTTCAGCTCAGTGCTTTCTTCTATCTGATCAAGGAGTGGAATATTTTTTTGCTCTAGTTTAAATCCAAGATTTTCTTTGTATGGAATATTTGTAATGCTATAAGATTTTGAATGTTTTCAATAATAATAATAAAAAAATCCGAAGTAAAGAAGGTAAAACCACTTTTTTTTTCCCCTTAAACTTGGACTAAAATTTTCAAAAATTGGACTCCGAAGTTAAGGAACTGCATCAGTATTTCAGTTGTAATGATAAAAAACAAGTATGGACTTAATTAATATGATGAAATTACTTGTGAGCTTAAAGCTAACGTAGTTGAGTATTTTACTGAACAGAGGCTCCAGCCAAAGTCCATGATAGCGATCTTACACTTCAGTAGACTGCAGTTTGTAAGTATAAATGATATGACTTCTTTGAAGGTGCAGACCTTTGCATCTCTAATGGATTTGGAAAACAAGTAAGAATTCCTTATGCTGAACAGCCAGGTTGTTACTATTATTCTGATAACCTTATCCCTTGCTCTGTTTTAGTGTAAGCTACATTTTTGTGTAAAGAATATGTGAATAAATGGAAAAGAGATTGCCTGTGTTTTGGCCCTTAATTATCTACTTAGAGAAGGGAGGTTTCGTTGTCCAAAAACATTACATCCTTGCTAAATTGCCTAAACAGTACAAATATACGAAACATTTACTACAGTTAGGGTTTCTTTTAATGTGGAAGTTAGTAGTTGAGAACTATCAAACAGATATTTGTAGTTGGAAGTACTTAAGCAAATATACAGCATTTACAGGCTAGAATCACGATGTTGAGCTGCATCAGGAAAAAGCAAATGTCACATTTGGAGTTTGTACCATGTCAGACAAGAGGCAGGCTTCCTCAAAAGGTGATAGGATGATCTTGAACTTTACCTACTATGTGCTGAAGATGGTTTAGAAAGATAGGTAAGTGATTAATTGTCTGTCTCCGAAGGGAGTAAGGAGCATGTTATTTTTAAAGCAGCTAGTGAGCAGCGTAGTTTTTATATGACTTTATTTAAAGAATTAGTTCACTTCTAAATCTTGCTATCACAAAACTAATTTTATAACCCATTGCACTTGTGAATTGCAAGATTTTCTGTGTGTGGTTCTTGTACCTACGTGACTAAAACAGATTAGAGAGCAATGCAAAGCACACTTTTAGAGGTTCCTTCTAAGAAAAGTTTGACAGCATTGAGAATTGAGAGATGTGTTGTGAACAGGATTTGAAATTTCAACTGGAAGAGTATTGCATTAGGAGTAACCATGTAGTTGTTGGCTGGAGTCAGCAATGTGAAGTTCTGCAAAGAGTTTGCCTTGAAAGACAAATAAACAAAGCCTTGGGCAGTATACAAGTGTAACCTAAATTGCAATATGCAGTTTAGATTACAGCAGCGTAAGCAGCTGCCTGCTGCTGCTATATCCTTACTCTTGTGCATAAGTGGAGTGGTGAATTACTTCAACGTTATAGGAAATTTAAACTTTATAAACCTTTTTTGCTCTTAATGTTTCCAGTATTGCAACTAATCTTTAGAAGTTTATAAATGTAGTAGACCTTTGTTTCTGTGGACAGTAGAAACTTGGTGGTGGCGAATCCATAGAACTACTAGAAACACAGCATATAAAGAATTACATTAGATCTTGGAACATAGTGTTGGCTGGAAGGGGCTTCTGGAAGACATTTGCTTCAAATTCCTTTTTGTAGGTCAGCTGTGGATTTGTCTCATTAATTCTCTACATCACCTGTTCCAGGGTTGAACTACCTTCATAGTGGGGGGAAAAAAAGTTTTCTTAATATCTGACCTGAGCTTCTCAAATGGTAGTTTTCCTTCTCCTTGTTATGTTATTTGCTGCTGTAGAGGCTCTGTGAGTTAGTTGTAGAGATTCTCTGTGTATAAAGCCTAAAAACCTAGTCTCTCAACCTTTTCTCATAGATAGGATAGCCCTTGCTTTCTGTGTGTTTGAGAATAAAACGATTCTTTTAATATTTACAGCATGTGGTAATACTTTTTCTCTTACTGAAAGTGGCATTGTAAATGTTTTGTGGATTTACACTGATTTAAAAAAAGATAATGTACTGGAATTATTGCTGATTTGTCCTTTTTATTTTAGGCTCTCCGTTATTTGGCAGAGTGCCGTGCCAACAGAGAAAAGATGAAAAGTGAATTGGGTATGATGCTCAGCTTACAGAATGTAATACAAAAGTAAGTTTATGTTGTTGTATCCAAAGACAGTAAAAATACAACATTCTGTTGCAAAGTAAAATTTCAACTATGATTTTGTTTAGTGAATCTTTAATATTGCATTCTTCCTTGTCGAAGCTGAGGTTGCAAACAATTAATGCTCTTTGTTTTGTAGTATGACAAAGTAATTGGAACATAGAGTAGAATAAATAATACTTTGAAAGTCGTTTGCCAAACAACAAATTTCTGGCCCTTATTACGAGTAGGTAATTTTGTCTCTTCCCTTTTGGTTCTTTTGTAACCCTTCTCATCATTTTATAAGGGTTTCTTGCCCTAGTGTGTTTAATGGAAATGATTGGGATCTGTGATGTTTTTCTTTGATTCCTACTTTTAGGAGAGCAAAGGGTGTATGCAATGTATTTGTCTTGACATGTTTTAGAAAGTTTATTTCTACAGTTTTGTGTTCAGGAAACACGTTGCTGATGGAGTAGAAGTTAGTGAGGTTTAAATGATGGATTTTCATAATAGGGTACGTAAAAGGAATGGAATTAAATCTTACACTGTTGACATTTTCAAAGGACAAGAGTAATTAAGTTAAAATATACAGGAGTCTCTGCTTGCTACTTTATAGTAACAGTAAAACTGGAATGTGTAGGTAGCATTAGAAGCATTTGTTGCAGACCAATTTGCCTTTAGTGTAGATTAGTTGTCTGTTTAGAGCAGTTTCTTAGCATCTTATGTAATCCACAAGAAGATGGTGAAAGGGGAATAGTATTTGTTATCAGCTTCTGTAGCTTACATAATAGTACTGAGGAAACAGTCTTAATTAAAATTTTGTTTAAGTAATTTTATGGAAATTTCTTAGGCATCATTTATTCTGTGTTTCAACGTCAAGCCTACAGAGGTTGGAAGGAAGGACAGGTAGCTCAGGAGCAACACAGAAGAACTGTCTGGGCAACCAGGGACTGGACTAATAAAGCTAAGGTCCTGATAGAATTAAATCTGGCCAGGACATCAGTGCCAGTAAGAGAAGCTTCTGTAAGTATGCTAGTGGTAAAAGGAGAACTAGGGAAAATGTGGTTTCTCTGGCAGGAAATGGGATACTTGGTTATCAGGGATATAGAAAAGGCTGGGATTCTGAATGGCTTTTTTGCCTCTTTCTTAACCAACAAGTGCTCTCTAGCCACACTGCACAAGTTGCACAATGCAAAGGCAGGGTGTGAGAGAATTAAGAGCTACCCATTGAAGAAGATCAATTTTTGGGGTGATCTAAGGTGCACAAATCCCCAGAACCAGGTGAGATGCATCTGCGAGTCCTGAGCGAACTTTCAGATGAAGCTGCTAACCCCACTATACATCGTATTTAAGAAGTAGTAACAGTCTGTTGAAGTTCCCACTGACTGAAAAGGGGAAAAATAACCCTCATTTTTATAAAAAGAGAAAAGGAAGACTTGGGGAACTACAGACCACTCACGATCATGGAGCAAATTATCCAGGTAACTACAGTATGTGGAAAACAAAGAAGTGGTTAATAACAGCCAGTGTGGCTTCACAAATGGTGCCTGACAAATCTGGTGGACTTTTACAGTGGTAATACAGCGTTGGGTGATAAGAGTAAAGCATCTGATGTCTTCTGCCTGGACCCGTGCAAAGCATTCTGACACTGTCTCACATGAAGTCCTTGTTTCCCAATTAGGGAGACATGGATTTGATGAATGGACCTCTTGGTGGATATTTGGCTGGTTAGTCATGCTCAAAGAGTTGCAGTCAGTGGTTCAGTGTCCAGGTGGAGCCCAGTGGCAAGTGGCATTCCTCACGGGTTGGTGCTGGGACCTGTATTATTTAACACCTTTGTAAGTGATGTGGGCAGTGGGATTGAGTGTGCCCTCAGCAAGTTTACCAACCAACACCAAGGTGCATGGTACGGTTGATGTGCTGGAGGGAAGGAGTGCTGTCCAGAGGCACCTTGACAGGCTCAAGAGGTGGGCCTGTGTGAGCAATGTGCGGTTCAACAAGGCCAGGTGCAAGGTGCTGCACCTCGGTTGGGGCAAGCCCAAATAAAATACAGGCTGGGTGGAGAATGTATTAAGAGCAGCCCTGAGGACAAGGGTTTGGGATTATTGGTTGATGAGAAGCTCAACTTGAAGAGGCAATTTGTACCTGCAGCCCCAAAAGCAAACCATATCCTGAGCCACATCAAAAGAAGTGTGACCAGCAGGGCAAGGGAGGTGATTCTCCTTCCCTGCTTCGCTGTTGTGAGACCCCACCTGCAGTACTGCATTCAGCTCTGGGACCCCAAGCATAAGGAGGACATGGACCTGCTGGAATGAGTCTGGAGGAGGTCACAAGGATGACCAGATTGCTGAAACACCTCTCCTATGAAGATAGGCTAAGGGAGCTAGGCTTGTTCAGCCTGGAGACAAGGAGTCTGGGGAGAGCTTGTATCAGCCTTCCGGTACCTAGAAGAGGAATGATGGCGAGAGACTCTCTGTCAGGGAGTGTGGTAACAGAACATGGAGTAGGGACTTTAATCTGAAGGAGGGTAGATTTAGATTAGATATAAGGAAGAAGTTCTTTACTGTGAACATAGTGAGGCACTGGAGCAGGCTGCTGCCCAGAGAAGCTGTGTTCAAGGCCTGGCTAGACAGGGCTTTGGGCGACATGATCTAATGGGGGATTTCCCTGCTCATGGCGGAGTTTCCAACCACGGAGTTGGAACTACCTGATATGTAAGATCCACTCTAATCCAAACCATTCTGTGATACAGGGACAAAAAGAGTACAAAGTTCAGAAACTTGCAGAAGAGGAGAGAAAAGTCAGTTAAAAACTGGGAATCTTGTAGCTTCATTTTTTTCTAGAAAGCTCTTTGGCAAAAGTAAGAACATACATTTGACTCATGTGCTTGTAACATTTGGAATGTGTGATATGATGAAAATTTAAATATGTAGCATCTTCAAACACAAGACTTTGTCATGTGCTTGTCAGGATTTTAGGCTGTAATGTTGACAAGAAATGCTGAAGCTAAGTTTTGTTTTGCCCGGAGAAATATGGAGAAAGATGGTAAAAACTGCTGAGAAGCTAGCTTCGTGTCACAAAAAAAAAAAAAGCCTTTGTGTTTTTTTTTTCTCTGTTAGAAAGTCTGTAGGGTAGACAGCAAGGTCTTCTTCGGTTTTTCTCTACAAAATGGAGAGTCTGTCTTCTAATGTGATGCCAGTTTGCCAGATCTTTGCCAGATGTTGTTGTCCTTTGAACTGAAACTAAACATTAATAAATGCAATAACAAATGCTTTGGTCTTAGTGACTTCATTCTGTTCATTCCAGTGTGCTTTCCAAATCTGCATATCTAACTCATCACTCTAATCCATAACTTAATTTGGATTTTGGAGGATTTTTTGTGATGTCTTCCAGAGCAGAACTTGTAGCCCCTGGCTCTTTTCTCTTGACAGGTTAAATGCATCCTGTGGTGTGAATTGTGCCTTTTTATCAAGGATTTTATAACTGTCACCATTTACTTTCTTTGATTTCTCTTACGTGAACAGTATTGACTGGCTTTCCCTGTTCAGTGCTGAACTGTGATAAACCGTATTCCATCGCTGATGGTGTTAATACTTCCCAAGCACTGAGGTGTAGCTCACTTGCACGAAGAGGCAGGTTGACAACTATTCAGTTTGCACCCCTTAGGCTTAGTGCAGTTCGGCACTGACCTAATGAACACTGAGCTTAGGATGTCAAGAGTTCTAGAATTCCAGTTCTCTTCTGTTTTCTGTTATGCTCACCCTGAAATTTGAGGGCTTCTCTCATCATTTAAGTGATACGGACAGCCAATGGAAGAAAAATGTATTGCTTATTTGAACTCTTTATCCTGTGCATAAAGTACTGTTTCCTTCGAAAGACTACCTATGATGAACATTGGAATTGAGTGCCCCCTTTTTATCTGATAAGTACTATCTGTAGTGCAATAGAAAATGGACAGGAGATATTTGTATGAGAGGCATCCAAGTTTAACTGTAATTCTTTGAGGTACCATCAGTTCTCATTTCACTGGCTTAGCAGTCCCCTCGTATCCTCTGATCAGCTTTTTGATACTCGTTTACTATAAATGTTACAGCTCAATTGTGAACATAGTTTTGTTTCTTAAAATGAACAGTCAGCTGACTCCATCTCGCATAAGGACTAAAGGATAAGTTTTAGGTTCGCAGTCAATGACAATGATTTTTCAAAGTGTATGAATACTAGTTTTTGTGAACAGAAGAATAACAGATTTTCGGTTTAGAGACTGGAGCTTAAAGGCTGTAGAGCAGCAATATGAAATGTCAGCTCTGAGGAGTACAGAATAAAAATTTGAAGGGAGTGATATATATTTAGGATGCTTTTTCAAACTAAACTTGATCTGCAACTAGTGTGACTCTGAGATACTTCATATGAAAGGCTTTATAAACCTCTGTGTTTTCTAGGACATGAGAAGCTGTTCAAGTTTCACAGAACACTTGAAGACACTCTTTGAATATTAAAAAATCTCTTTCCTTCCATACTTGCTGCTGTGTGTTTTATCAGGAAAGATTTCTTCTTTGTACGCCCAGCTCTGCTTAGTTTTAGCTGAAGTTTGATGCGTCTTTTCTTTTGAGTTATGCAGTTTAGGGTAAGAAGTGTGCTGGAGAGAAATCAGGCCTTTAAAACCCTTACCTAGAGGATTCCAAATGTCTTTTTTTTAATTGTTTGGTTATTATCAAAAATGTTTCTACTGAATTTGATTGAGAACTTGTAAGTGTATGTATACAGGCATTTGTGTAAATAAATAAAGAGAGAAGAGATGGAAATTAATTGAAGAACTGTGTTTTGTTGCATTCTAGTAGTCATCAGCAGTTGTTTAATATTGAAAACTGGTTTGGTTGCTGGCTTTATGAATTGTATGGAGTACTTAATCTGTCCGTATGGACTTTATAAAATGTTATTAGCAGCTTCTAGAATTAAAATTAATTAGGATTTATAGCCTACAAGGAAATATACTAATTTGTGTTCAGAGTGAAAGTGACTTTTCATGGACAGTAAAGGTCAAAGTTTATGATTTTTCATGATCTTTATTAGGAGGAGCATAATGGAACATAAATGTAACTAACATGTATTTAAAAAAAAAAAAACAAAAAAAAACAATGAGTCAGTATACTGAATAGCTCTTGTTATGGAATAGGAAATTACTGAGAGTAAAATTCCAATTACTTAGCTAAAAGAGCTTTTCAAGATAGTCTTCCTTTGCCAGGGTGTCAGATTTAACAAGCTGAACTGAATCCAGTGCATTAATCAGCTCTTTCAATTTATTACTTGCCTAAGAAGATTAGGGCAATTAATATGTGCTTAATTAGAGTCCCTTGCAGATATGGTAAAATACATGCAGTCTATAATTGCTGACTTCTTACTCAATTTTAATTCTTGGTTGTCTTAATTACCTATACTTTTTGAAAATTTAATTATTCGTTGAAACCAGCCAAGTTTAAATTTACGATGTCTGACAAAATAATAAAAAAACACACATCAGAACAGAGTAGTATTTGCTGAAATGAAAACAGTAGGAATGTAGTATCACAATGGCTTTACCATCGTTGTTGTATGACATACTTCTTTGTCTCCTTTGTGAGAAAGGATGAATGGCTGGGGGAGGACAGGGCAAAGGCCATGTATTAATTAACAAGAAAGCAAATTACATCTTTAAAGAGATATGTTGTGGTGGAGGGGAGGTTACCGTATCGTAACTGGCCACAGGATAATATTTTGTGTGAAAATACAGCTAAAAAATTCTGACAGCTTTTCACATTTACTACATTTATGAATTTATGCTACTGATTGGAGTATTTAAATTCTGGTGTGAAAATGAGAAAGACAGAGCTCTTTATAGATTGTAGAGATTTTAATTTTCTGTATGTGAATTGGTAGTTTTATAATTCTTGGTATTTATTGTGTGGTTTTTTTTTTTTTTGTATGTTTGTTTAACATCAAAATGGGGAAATGACTGAGGATTGGGTAATGGGAAGCTTGGTTCTGTTGCATGATTGTTTTTGAATTGTACCATACTTCCAATTCTGAGAAGCTGTATTCTCTCTGAAAATCATAGTTATCACGTGTCTTAAATATTCCTTGAGCAGAAGGTTACAAAAATTTTGTTTCCAGAAATTAATTTACATTGCTTCACTTGGATGTCTTTCTTTTCCACACTTCCTTTCCTGGCCTGGAAGATGCTCTATTCCATTTTCTTTCCTCATCTTTCCTTTCCTGTTATCTTTCCAAGCATATTTGCTTTACCTGCTCTGTTATATTTTGTCTATTAGGAGTTAAGTGCTTCTAGAAAATTACATCCTTGGTTGTCGGTGCATCTCTTTGGGCTGTGGGGTTCCAGTCTATTCAGTGCTGTAACAATGTGCTTGTTAATAATAGATGGTCACAGCAGGAGGACATCTGCAGGCTGCTTCATTCAGCCTTGTTAAGCAAAGTGGCTAAATATCCCACTCCTCTGCGTCTAAGTTTCTTTAAGGAATGTTTTTATTACATATTTTATAAATCTTAACTTTCAGAAGTGGTTTGTTTTTATTTTTGGAAAAGCATCTTGTGTCAAAAAAAAAAAAGCCTCCGCGTAGTGAAGTATTAGGGATTATAAGCAAAATCAATATGTCCTCTATAAATACACCATTGTACTTGTTCTAAGTGGCTGAATACTATTTTATCTGCTAAAAGACTTCCTGGTATTTGGAGACTATATATAGGAGGGAGTGGAGGGATCAGGGAGCAGATGGGTTCAATGTCATAAGCTACCAACATCACTAAGGCATATGTGTTATTATATATATATAGTCAAGATTTTTGCTCTTTTTGCTTATGAGTCGTTGCAAACTATTAAGAGTTCAGTAACTGTTTTTAAAATGTTTTTTAAATATTTTTGCATTCTTGTAATGTATTTCCTGTTATGAAAGGCATAGGAGGTCATGAAATCAACACAGATTCAGGGGTGCAAACGATAACAAATAAAACACAAAAAGCATTAGGTAATGAAATGATGTAGCATCCAAAAACTTGGACTTCAGTTGTGGTGTAATGGACTCGCTGGGAAAATCTTAATTATTTTTGTGGGATTAAGAAAATACGGTGTAGAAGCTCAATTAGTTGAATGTCATTTGTAAGAACAATCCAAGACTTGATTGCCAGTGGTTCAGATGCTAGTCTTTTAAATATCGAAGTATTACTGTAGATTTGTATTTTTCAGGGATTAATGGAAGTTGGCAGTTAAAAACCTGCTTTCAACCTTCATTCTGAGGGGTGCAGTTTGAGGGGAAGGTGTGTTAGTTTTGTTTTTTGGAGTATGTGTGTGTGTGTGTGGAGTTGGTCACTGAGAAAAATCTGAACGCATGACCAATGTAAGGATCTGTACTTTGTGCCCTATAATATGTGGTGGACTTTTTTACTTTTAATATTGTTTCTTTCATCTTGGAACTTGTCTGTAGTCAAAGAGGTATTTTCAAGTCTTCATTTATTCTGTGCAACTCGTTTGCTTACTGAGCTCTTCACTCTGTCTGCTCTGGCCATTTAAGTGGTTGTCAGCCCTGAAATTCAGCTTTTTATGTGTTTGCATTTGTTTCATTCATGTGTTACTTTTCTGTAATTACTATTAAATATTCCTAACTCAGTTTGGTCTTACTTTCTGCTCCCCAAACTACCATATTACTACCATATAACCTTCCACTTGATATCCGGCATGTGCATCATGGCTGTTGGTTGCATTGCTTTTCATCATTTGGTCTCTGTCTCAGGAACCATGGCAGAGTATTTATTTTTTGTAAGAGTGGGCAACAATCATAATTACTTTCAGTGCTTTTTTACATAGAAGTGAAGAAATGAGTTGGGAAGTTTGAAAATGATCTAGTAGTTTTTCATTATGGGCAAGTGATACTGTGAAGAATATTGCAGAATGAAAGAGAACTCTGAAACTGCAAAAAATGTGTAAAATATAAAATACTTAAAAGGTTTTAAATACATTTCTGCTCAAAATCTCAGCCAATTTCTTCCTTACTTAGAAACTGTCTGGAGCATGAAGTTAACTATTTGACAAATTAGTGTGAGCTTAAGGTGTTTTTTAACTCCTATTTTTTCTGCAGACTTTGTGTTTAAACAAATAATGGTCTCTCGAAGCACTATGGTTTTGAATATTAAAAAATGAAATTATTTACAGTCTTGGAAGAGTCCTGATGTACTAAACAATAGAATCTGAATTTATATTTGAAAGTTGTGTACTGTATGGCAAGAAAAAAAAATTACTATTGTGCTGAATTTAAGTGCATCAAAACTTGCTTGATGTGGCGTGCCAAAAGGAAAGCATTCTGTTTCTTTGTGGTGGGATGCAGTACTGAAGTGGGAGGAAAAAGATTTTATGTGGATTGGCAGAAGAGACAGGAATAGTGGCAACTCAGGGTGCCTTTAACACTCAATAAACCTTGTAGTCAGCTGATGTCGAAGTATTTTAGAAATAGTGACCTTCACTGGTTACTATTGAGTTTACAAGAAAAAGTGCTGAGGTAGGTTCTTCAATGATACGCTGACTTTTTCTGACAGCTCACTAAAATAAAGAGCAAAGGAAGCTTAAGGTGCTTTGAAATGAAAATAGCAAAGGGTGTTGTGAAGTATTTAATACTGCAGGTGTGGGTTGACAGTACTGTAGTCTAGAGCCATTTATCTGTGAAATGTGAGGAGGCAGATACTTAGTTCTGCGAGGTTTCTCATCTTTCCTTGCCAGTGTCAAATGTCTGCTTTTGGATTACAGTACGCAGATGATGCTTGTCCCTGGCTTTTTACCTTCATGCAAAGGGTCTCTACAAAAAAAAAAAGAAGAGTGCTGTCCTTTTGGGTAGCATTGAAGCTGCTAGTAATACTGGCTTGCTTTGTAAAGCAAAAAAAAAACCAAACAACAACCCCACAATCAATTGCAAACAAGTAGTTCAAGAAAAAAACGATACGTCTAAATTAGTCATTGCTTTTAAAGTTACCTACTTCGTGTCTCTGCTGAATAGGTAAATATTAACTATATTGGCAAATACATCAAGAACAGAGCTTCTGTATGAATAAGCCCATCCAAATCTAATTTCTGGATGATCTTGTAGGTCTTTTCCAACCTTAGTGATTCTGTGATTCTAATTTTTTCCTCCTCTATAGGTTGGTGCTGTAATTTAACGCTTGTTGTTTACGCAGCTTATGTTTAAGGAAACCTAAGTTTGCAACCTTTTTTTCTTTCACTTTGTCCAGAAAATTTCAGGGCAATAAACAGATGAAGCGTGGCACTCAAACACTGAACTGTGTTTGAAGGTTCATAAGGATTTTCCATATAATCATAGAATCATAGAATTAGCTAGGTTGGAAAAGACCTACAAGATCACCTAGTCCAACCATCCACCTACCAACAATAACCCCACTAAACCATGTCTCTCAACGCTATATCTAAACGTTTCTTGAAAACGTTTAATAATGATGTACTATCATTGTGTATTATTATTACGTGACAAACTTAATGGCATTAGAGTACTTGCTAATACAACAAGTGACGTTTAGCTACCTTCATTTTCCTAAAATCTTATGGACAGAGCCTAAATTAATTACTACCAATACTCCTGCCTGATTGCTACAGCATTATTATTGGGAAGGATTACCTTTGTAATTCCAGCATTTGATATCTTGCACCGGAAAGGACCAAAGAGCAATTTCACCCATAAGATTTTTTTTGACGTCAGTGCAATTTGCCGAAGCCGTGTAATGAACATGATTTGTCATATAAGGCCATTAAATAATTACTGTTCATTAGCAGGCAAGATGTTAAGACTAGCTACTGTGAAATTTGAAGTGGAGTTTGTGTCTGTTACACAGACTCTTGTCTAGCAAATGCTACTCTGAAGCCTTTTGAGTTTAGTTGAGTAACAGGCCTTGGTTTTTTCTTTTTTTTTTTTTTTTTTTGTGATGGAGAATATGTCCATATGGTAGAAAGCAAGCTGTGGAAGATCAAAAGTTGATCTCCATTTAGCATATAAATAGCAAGAGTTAAACAAAATTGGATGAATAGATGGGTTAAGCATATGGCATATGTTCAAGTCTGTTATCCCATTCTTGAAATTTTGTTCTCTTCTTGTGATCAGAGGACAATAGAATAAATCAAGGGAACAATCTAAGCACTAGGTAATTATTCTGTTTGCTAGATGTTTAAGATTATATTGCGGTCACTGACTTCACAGTAGCTTATGAATTGTACTGTGATTTTACTCAGATTTGCAACTTGTGTTTAATACAGTGTAGTTTAGGTGTTTTTTTTTTTTCTTAATAGTCTTGAGACCATCACGGTATTTCAGTGAGGTTTCTCTGAATTTCTAAGATCAGACTTAAGCTGAGCTGGAAGTGGCACTGGGAAATTCAATCTTCATTCCTAACATCGGTGAAGTATCTCTTGTTTTTAGAACAAAATCAACTTGAGGACATCTGGTTTCCTTCTTTGGTTCCAACCTTCTCCCAGCTTAATATCTTGTGGTCAAATTGTCAAGACCAGTAGTGCAAGTAGAGACTGGAAGACTAGCATCTTGCAGGTCTGGAGAACACTCTAGGAAAGTCTGTCTGTCCCTGCCTCGTTTACATTGTGTGCCAGCCTTGGAGTAAATAAAGGTGATGTATAGCTAGCACTTGGCTGATACCATTAGGGTGCTGTCACACACACAACTGCACTCAGACATTGAGCAGTCCAGCAACTTGATTTCTGGATTTAGAGGTTTGTAGTGCTGCAGCTCAGAGTGTCACTTCAGACATCCCAGTCCTGTAGACTCTATTGTTTTCCCTATGCATTGATTTCTGATCATTAACCTACTGCTATGCTGATATGTTGCTTTCAGATATGTAAGCATCCTGCTGTCCACGCGCTTGAGAATTTTGACTTATTTTAAAGAAAGTGGGTGGTGATCCTTCTTGACAACAGCTTTATAATGTTATCTGGTCTTTACTATTTGTTTTGAGGCTAGAGGAAGCTGAACAAGTGATGTACAGTAAGGGATAGCATGGTGCTAGCACCTTCCTGGGACTGTGTGAAAGTGTATGCTGAAGTAGTACTCCTTTTTGGGTTGCTTTCAAATGCCTTGCCTGCTGCCTGGAATGAGTCAGGAGAGTGGCCATATGCTTGTGAGACCAACATATCATGGGATGCACAAAAAGCACACAAGAAAGAGCAACGTTCTTCGAGATAAGAAAGAATCCTGCCCTGGCACTGGAGCAGAACAGCCCGAAAAAAACAGCCAGATCAGATAACTGTCTTGAAACAGATTGCTTTTTCTCTAATACCATGCTCCTTCTTTAGGCTTGTCATTCATGCTCAAGTTTTCATCAAAACTGTGTCAATCACTGTGTCTCACTTCTAGAATCAAGGATTAGTGTTTTTTTTCTATCTCACAGAATATAGCAATTCTTTGCAATTTACTACTCCTTTAGGTAGCGACAGTTTCAGCCTTTGAATATAAGGAGAATGAACTCTGAGAGAAATTGGTCACCTGGAAATAAAATATATCAGTAGTCTTAAGGGCATAATACAATTGCATTTGCCCAATAAATTTGGAAAGAATTCATGCCAATTCATTAAGTTCTGGCTTGCGCGCTTTTTTTTTTCCATACAGGATACCACATTTACTACAATGAATGATATTTATTATAGAAATAAAATCTTGGAGTTGTTTTCACCTTCAATTCATGTTAGATGTCTGTGAGTAGGTAACTTAGTGTGGCATTCAGTTGAACTTTCTAAAGGTTTTCACAGAATCATGGAACAGATGAAGCTGGCAAGACCTCTAGGTCCATCTGGTATGAATCCTGCACAAGCAGGGACACACAAAGCGGGGTGCCCAGGCCCATGTCCAGGCAGCTTTTGGAGAAGGGAGAGACTGCAACCTCTGGGCAACCTATGCCAGTGCTCAGGCACCATCGCAGTGAAAAAAATGTTTCCTGATGTTCAGGCAGACACTCCTGTATTTCTGTTTGTGCCCATTGCCTCTTGTTCTGCCACTGGGCACTGCTAAAAAGAACCAAACTCCATCTTCGTTGCATAAAATCACCCTGAGCCTTTTCTTCTTTAGGTTGAACAGTCCCAGCTTTGGGCCTGTCTGGACACAGCATTCCAGGTGTGGCCTCACCAGTGCTGAGTAGAGGGGAAGCGTTACCTCCCATGACCTGCTGATAAGACTTTGCCTAACGCAGCACAGTTGCCATTAGCTTTATTTGTGTCAAGGGTATGCTGCTGGCTCGTGTTCAAGCCGGTGTCCACCAGCACATTTTCTGTCAAGCTGCTTTCCAGCTGGGTGGCTGCAGCATGTACTGATGCCAGGGGTTGATCCTCTGCAGGTGCAGGACTCTGCACTTCTTGTTGAACTTCATCAAGTTCTTGTCAGCTAATTTCTCCAGCCTGTCAAGGTCCCCCTGGATGGCAGCACGACCCTCTGGTGAGTCGGACGTTCACCACCCAGTTTTGTGTCATCTGCAAACTTTCTGAGGGTTCACTATGACCCAGACCATTAGTGAAGATGTTGAACAGAACTGGACCCGTCATTAACTGCTGGGGAATGCAGCCTGCAGTCAGGCTTTGTGCTGATCACCACCCTCTGGGCCGAGTAAGACTTCTCCTTGGTGAATCAATACTGACTTCTCCTAATCACCTTCTCCTTTATGTTCCTGGAAATTGATTAGGATTGATTAGCTGCTCCACCACCTTCCCAGGGATCGACCAGCCTGTAGTTCTGTGGGTCCTCCTTGCTTCTGTTGAAGATAGGTGTGACAGTTGCTTTCCTCTTGTTCCCAGGCACCTCTCCCAGCTGCAGTGATGACTGAAAGATTTTCAAGAGCCTTGAATTCTCATCACATATTGATTAAATACAACCAAAAGCAGTGTCATTGTAGAGGTGCGACTGGGCTTTAAGCATGGTGTTAAATGACACAAGTCTTTTTGATAGAATCTGAGATGTCATTGAATCTCTGGCAAACCCTTCTTAATTTGAAAGCCTCCTGTCTCTAGGTTATAAACTCAGCATGAACATTCTAATGAAATTTCATTATAGTATTTCTGTTGTCAGTTTAGTTAATATTTCTTTAAAGTGTAGTGTATGCCATTAAGGAAAGGCATGTAATGGTTTCTGTGCATTTTCACAGGGTCTGCTGTACTTCAAGCAGGGTTGTAGTTGCATCTGTTTCTCCTGATTCGGGGGTGCATATGTGCATATGTTTCTATTAAAGAAATACATATACAAAATTATAGTTTTAGAAAGGATAGAGTAGGTTTTTTATTCATGCGCACATGCGTATATAAAAATACATAAAATATATATGTAAAAATATATAAAAGTAAATATTTGTGTCCTGGATTTTCCCCATTTGGAGAAAGACACTTTTACATTAGTCTTCCTCAACCTCTATGCTTCTAAAGGAAGAAACACAACTGTCTACATTACATTTACGTCAGATACGACTATACTAGGAAGGCTGCTGGGCACATTCTGTTATCATTTATGATGCTGCGTGTGTGCTTAGATCACATGCTTATGATACAGCCGTAATGCTATGCGTCCAAGCATGCATACTTTACACACGTCAAATACACCTTTGGACTTGTGGCCATTAATGTTCTTGTTAAGGCCTACCTTAAAATATTAAGTCCTGATTTAAAAAAATGTTAAAAACATCTGCAGCATTTGGTCCGTGTTTACAAAGTTATTTTTAATTTCAAAGAAAATGAGAAATGTTTCTTGCATCCTCTTCTCACAGATACAGCACATGTCACTTGGATTCTGTGTCCATCATACTTACACAGCCAGCCTTGAGTGAACATAATGGAAGGACAGGCAGCAATCTAGGTTGACAGGAATTCAAGAAGACAGTTAAAATTAAAGGTTTGGGTTTCTGACAGGCATCTTCTAAATCTTGCTGAAGTATTGTAAGATGTTACCGCCAACTCTTTCTTACTCTCCCTTTACTCCAGCCAGAGACTATCATTTCCCTAGCAGCTGAAGACTAGGAACTACATAGCGAGTCAGTAATCGGTTCCTACGCTTTCTTTGGTGATGAAGTACCATACAAGAAGGATGGCAGAAAAGTAAAAAGGAGTTTGCTTCTGCTGCTCTGGCAGTGGTGGGAGGCTGGATTGGATGGCTGTGAATAAGGGTGTCAGAAACCACTGAAGCACACTTCATGAGAGGGCTTGCAGTGATGTCTTCAGAACCCTCTTCTCTTCAGGTCTCATTTTTTTTCCTCATTTCAGGCACCGAAATCACAGCCCATGCGTCAAGTTTTTTTTTAATGCTTTTGTTATTCTAATATTTTTCAATGTTGCATGTAGTTTTGTTGGGTTTTTTGTTGGTTTTTTGTTGGTTTTTTCTGTTACAAAAATATTGCATAAAAATAGTGTTGAGCATCACTTTGGTTTTACAGTAGAGAGGGTTTATTATACTTGTTGATTTACAGATGAATGTTTTTCTAAGGGAAATTAAGGTTTCTGTTGTTTTCATAGCTGTTGCATAAATTGCTTTAATGAATGTGTAACTGACTGATGCAAAACTTGTATTCACTCATTTTACTAGTACGTTTGATTATAGAAGGTTTTGTGGGAGATTTTGTTGATTTTTTTTTAACTGAGCTGCTGAAAGTATAAGTACTCAAAATAAAACGGTGTGTTTTGTTTTATTATTGTTATTTTTGAGATTGTCTTGCAATCTGACATTCTTGTGTCACATATTATGTCATTTGTAGTGTGTGAACTTCAGGCTCTTTTTGTTACACAGTCACTCATTCAGCTCATCAGATTCTACTTTTTTAAGAGTAAAATCTTGTGTTTGGGACTTGTGTAAATGTAGAAGAAGAATAATTCATGTTATCATCTGCAACACAGTGGTAGATGGTACTGATCTTTCATACGAAAATTACAGAAAATTTACCTATGTAGACTTGTTTTGGGAATAATTTAAAGTACTAGTATCAAATAACAGCAGCAGGCTGGAGAGTTGGGTGGGGAGGAACCTGATGAGGTTCACCAAGGGCAAGCACGGATTCCTATACCTGGAGAGGAATAGCTGCATTCATCAGTACAGGTTAGGGGCTGACCTGTTAGAAGTACGCATAGTTCTACAGAGAAGGACCTGGGGGTCCTGGTGGCCAGCAGGTTGGCCATGGACCAGCAGTGTGCCCTTGTGGCCAAGTAGGCCAGTGGGATCCTGGGGTGCATTAAAAGGAATACGGCCAGCAGGTGGAGAGAGATGATCCTCCCCCTCTACTCTGCCCTGGTGAGGCCACATCTGGAGTACTGAGTCCAGTTCTAGGCTCCCCAGTTTGAGAAAGACAGGGAGCTTCCAGAGACTCTCCACTGGATGGCTACAGAGATGGTGAGGGGCCTGGAGCATCTTCCTTATGAGGAAAGGCTGAGAGAGCTGGGACTGTTCAGCCTGGAGGAGACTGAGGGGTGAATCTTATCAGTGCTTATAAACATCTAAAGGGTGGGAGTCAAGTGGATGTGGCCAGGCTCTTTTCAGTGGTGCCTAGTGACAGAAAGAACAAGGGCCAGTGGGCACAGACTGGAACACAGGAAGTTCCATACAAACATGAGGAAAGACTTTACTGTGAGGGTGACAGAGCACTGGAGCAGGCTGCCCAGAGGGGTTGTGGAATCTTCTCCAGAGATATTCATAACCCACCTGGGTGCTTTGTTGTCCAATGTACTGTAGGGAACTTGCTTTAGCAGGGGAGTTGGACTTGATGATCTCCAGAGGTTCCTTCCAACCTCTGTGATTCTCCGTAACTCACTTGATGTGATTTTTTTAAATTTTTGGTTGCAAGAATTTGCCAAAACTAATGTCTGGGAAATTTCTTAGTGTCTTGATAAGGTGTCACTTCTGCACAAGCTAGTTTATTACCAACTCAAGACATCAGCTTGCATGGCTTTGCTCTTAAACTTTATCTCCTGTTCTGTTACTTTATCTATTGAATTATGGGAGGATCAAGTAGAAGTCCTCATGAGTTTTCGGCACTTGTTTCTCTGTATTGATTTAAGCATTTTATTTTCCCCTGTGAAAAAGCAGAATGTAAACATGTATTTAAAAGTTGCACGTGTGCTAAAGTGCTTTGCTATTTTGGGTCTTGGTTGTTTTCTTATTACATTTAGGTTTAGGTAATGACTTGTTATTCCCTCTTCTTTTCTTTGAATGCTAATGCTCACTAATGTGCTGAGTGACCACAAGAACTCAGGTTTTCTTCTCTGAAGGGGTGCTGCCCAAATCGTTGTTCACAGAAGGAAAAGGAAAGAAGGCTAACTGGTAGTCCCACAGGTTGAGAATTCATAGAATCATTTAGGTTGGAAGTGGCCGCTATGGTCATCTACTCCAGCTGTCAAGCCATCCCCACTATGCCCCCTAACCCATGTTCCTCAGTGCCACATCCACATGGTTCTTGAATGTTTCCGGGGATGGTGACTCCACCACTTCCCTGCACAGCCTGTTCCAATGCATTACCACTCTTTCTGAGAAGAAATTTTTCCTAGTATCCAGCCTATTCCTAACATGCTTGCTTCAGTGTTCTTTCTTGGCCATACGCTAGGATGGAGAAGATGTTTACCATGTGGTAGTTAAGAAAGTAAAATAGGTAACAAAAAAAATAATAATTCTAAATGTATTTGTTAATTATTTGGTCTTTGCTAAACAAAACAGTAAAGCTCTGATTCATTATTTTAAGATTAATTGCATGCTCATGCTATAATAATTTTGTTTCTGCATGTGGATTTAAATCAGTGGTGTAATTAAAACAAGGATGAGTTTGGACAATAGATTTATATTCTTTATTAAAATTAGTTTTCATTAATCATAAGAAATTAATATATGTTCAGACTATATCTGCACTTTTCTATCTAAAAAGTGCATATTCTTTAGATTTTTAAGATAATCTGGGATTCTACATTGCTGTTGTTGCTCAGCAACTTTTGAGAAGAAAACGTTTGCAAAGGCTACAGTTCCTTAGAGAGACAATTTTTGTTATGTAATGAGGAGAGTGGAAAATAAAATGTATCTCAAGGCACTTGAAGATTTTTACTTAAAAAAAAAAAACAACAAACCTTGATGTTACTGAAGTAATGTTAGTGTACTGAGAATTTATTGCTGCTTTTTGTTTCGAGTTGTCCAGCTAATGTAAACTGTATTCATGTAGTTTGAGAACCATGATTTGTTTATGATTATGTAAGAATTAAAACAACTTAAAAATTGGGAGTGTGAGTAATAAGGAAATAGATTTCTGTAATCCCAAGCTCCAATAAAGTTTTAGTTGTAGCTTTCGGTCTCTCATTTGCGTGATGCCTTGTAAGGAGTGAAAACAAGCATGACCAAGTTCTGTTTAGTTGAGAGCGCTAAAATGTGAATGGTAGAACAGGAACTCATGAGTACAAAAGTGGCCTAAAGACTCATTTTTAGCTAGATACAAATGACAGAAAGTGGTTGACTATGCTGTTCATTGACTTGAGTACTGTTGGATTTTTTTGGTTTTCCTTTTTAGAAGTCCTTTTTAACATTTTTGCTATGTATTGACTGTATAATTATATTTCTGTAGCACGTGGAGAATTTCAGTTTTTAGGATATAAGTGATAGCTGCAGAACTAATGTAGAAGTAAATCTTTACACATCTTAATCCCTTTTTCTTTAAGGACCACTACGCCTGGAGAGACTAAACTTCTGGCTTCTGAAGTCTATGACATCCTTCAGTCTTCCAACATGTCAGACATGGACAATGCGAACGAAATGAATTATCGTCGACGGAAAGCTCAGTTTTTCCTTGGCAGCACAAATAAACGTGCTAAGACAGTGGTTTTACATATAGATGGCCTTGATGATTCGGTAAGGAAACCCTCAGCGCTTGTGTAAATAAAGCATACTGTACTGAGATGTGTTCTGCACACAGAAGTAATGTGTTCAAGCTAGTTGTGATATCATCAGCAGTTTCTTTGAGTTATGTTTCATACCACAGGATTTATATAAAATCTTGTGTAAATTGAGCATCCTCAAAATGTCTAAAGATGTTTTTAAGGCAAGTTTCCTTTTTTAACTGCGCTAAAACTACTTTGTTCCTGCTTTTCCTTTCTTTTTCAAGAAAGAATGGAATAAACAAGGTGCCTTCAGCAGTTTCACTCGGTATCTTCTGCTTGTATCAATCTAAAAAATAGAAAAATTTCCTTATATGTAGGAGATCTAAATTGCTGTTTCTTATTAGCCTTAATTTGGAAACACTGGTGTTTTCTTTGAGTTGGTTTTGCTACATCTTTTCATTGACTGTGAGATCTTTTCTACTGTACTGACCAGAATGGCATTTGAGTTAATGAGGTCTCACTGAGTCTTTATATAATGTCAGAATTACTTCTACGGATTTATCTACCGTACCCCTGTAGATAACACCCCAGGGCCATGTTTGCCTTTTTACGGCTGCCAAACAGCATGTAGACTGTTTAAGCATGTTATCCACAAGTGCCCTCCGGACTCTGTATCTTTGGTTTTGTACCCATTTTAAATGATCAAACCTGATCCTTTGCTTTGTTGCTTAACATTTTGCCAAGTAAGCGTGTCCACAACCCCAGTTTATCAACAGCATGCCCGTCGTACTGTTTTCATAAGACCATAGTTAATTGCTTTAGAAATAACATGCTGTTCTAGCTCACTTTATGCAGAGTAAATATTTTTTACAGTTTTGTCTTTCCACCACTTGCTCTGCCTAGAAAGGCAGTTCTTTGTCAAGACCATCATTTTTTGTACTCTGAAGTGTACGTTTCCTGGTTTGGTTGGTTTTTTTTTGTTGGTTTTCTTCGTTGGTTGTTTTTTGTTTTTACGCTTGTAATTGGTTTATTTATTTATAGGTCTCTCCAAGAAAGAAATTTCATCCACTTTGACTGTGAGTTTAGATGTGCTAATTGTAGTCTGATTCTATCTTAAAAACATTTTTGTGTGTACTTTGACATATGGAACCTAGGCAGATATGTGGAGTTTTAAGAGCTGAGACAAAGGTATTCGCTGTTACTCTGAAGAAGTGTAAGAAATTTAGATATTCAGATCCAGAGAGCAAAACTGCAGGGTTCTGTTGTTGCCTGGAGCACACCAGCATGCTTTCTTAGCTCATTGTTGAAGAAAAGAGCAATCTGACTGTGTGCTAGCTGGAGATGTGCAGTGTAAATAGCTCTGTATTTCATCAGTTGATTAAAGAAATGCTAGTGATACTCCAGATTCCCATCCAACAGTTAAACATCCCTATAGTGCTGTTAAAAATGCTGGAATAAGTTGTGAACAATAAAAGCAGCTTAGTTTCATTCAACAGTTTATACCCTCCTTAACCAGCAAAGAATGTTAGCTGAGACACAGGAGTGTTAGGCAGCATAGTAAATAAATGCAGGGCTGTAAATTCCATGTTCTTAGTTTACCTGTGGGTTTTTTCAGTCATTTGGATTAGAGACAAAAAGCTGCTGTTAGGAAAGATGACAAGTCCTAACGTTACTGTGTATTTTGAAACCTCAAATAGTAAGTATTGATTACTTCACTAAGAGAGGGGAAAGGTCAATTGTTATTTAGTGTGCAGTAGGATGTTTTTGTTTTAAGGTGTAATTATTAAATTCGATTATAAGCTTAAAAATAAAAGAAGCAGTAGTTCAAGAATTAGATTTTGATGGGTTTTGTGCCTTATTGCCATAGTTAGGCATACTTTGTGAAAGGTATTTGTTCAGCAAAGCTGGAGGGTACCAAACTTGCAGCTTGTTCTGGGTTCTGAATGGGTGTTGGTAAGTGTTATCCTTAAGAAGTATCTTTACGAAGATGAGTTACCTGATCACTGAAAGTCTTGTTCTGAGTTAAACTGAGGTGCCTAAGGTGACTCAGCTTGGGCTCTCAGAGTAAAAAACCAAGTTCTATTACAGCATTGCCATACAACTGTTCTTTATTTAGGCCAAGAAGCTACAAATGAATTGCTTCTTGTGTCTAAAAGTAGTTTAGATATTCACTCATGGAAGGCAGCCTATGATCTTTGCATCAGATACTTCTTGTATAATAAATACAGCCTGACTGGCAACGTTAATTTTTTTTAATTGTCAAAAATGTTAATTGTTTCAATACGTAAACTTACACAAATGAATTGTTTCATTGCACGCGTTAAACTACTGACAACAAACTGTTTCAGTCAGTTCTTTGAGAGATTAAAATAAGTTTATTTACTTTTTGTGCATGAAACTGTCCCAGGTGCTGACCAGTAGGTATTTGGGAACTAACATCAATATGCTTTGAAATAACTTAGCATTTAAAACATCGCAGAAACTTGGACTAAAAGTTAAAAACATCATTATTTTGAACCTTTGTAATATTGTCAGTTTATTTTTGATACAGTGCATCTTTTCATTTTTTCCCCTCTGTGCTAGCAGTCTCTCCAAATACATTTTATTCCGTTTTGTTACAACTGTCTTGTCATGCACATACTAAAAGGAAAGAAAAATAGAACATTCTAAGATAATATAGAACAGATGCAAGTAGTACAGATCGATGTAATGCTACAGCACAGTAGGCAATGTCACTTGCTTTAAATATAACATTCCAAGGGTTATCAACCAAATATTTTCCCTTTTGAAATAACGCTGTGTAGTGATGTCCATGAGCTGCCACAGATGAAGCAACTGCAAGACAGAACAGCTGCTCTGATGCTTTCAGTCAGTATGGATGCAAGGTGTCTGATAAATAGCAACTTAAACACTAACTACTCATCAATGAGCACTTCAGTCAATCAGAACTTAACCAGAGGGGACTGTTTAGCTGATCATACGGAGAAAAACATTCTTTGCTTTTCAGCATTTTTCTCTAATTATTTACAGTTGATTCCATCCTTCTTTGATTTCTAAAGTGTAAGCAGTTCTTTTTTCTTCTTCTTTTTTTTTTTTTGTGGCAAGAGAGTCTAATATTTGTGCACTGAAATATAAGTCTTAGTTTTTATTTTACGTAATTGCTGTTGAGTAACTACCTGCCTTCAGTCGGATGTACAGGAATTCCTTAGCAATTGTTAGCTTTTACACAGTGTATTATGTAAATACTTTATATGCGGTGCTTTTTTTTTTCCTAGTCTCGAAGAAATCTTTGTGAAGAGGCTTTGCTGAAAATAAAAGGTGTTATTAGTTTTACATTTCAAATGGCTGTTCAAAGATGCGTGGTCCGAATTCGCTCAGACTTAAAAGCAGAGGTAATTGCTCAGTAATTCTCCAGATCCTCACATTATTACATTTCTGTCATGTTAAGTTCTTGATTATTTTTCTTTGTACTTGTTCTAGGCTTTGGCAACGGCAATAGCATCAACCAAAGTTATGAAGGCACAGCAAGTTGTAAAAAGTGAAAGTGGTGAGGAGGTAGGATATGTATCTTTCTAAATAGAAATTTCTTTAGCTTGACTCTATTTCTCATATGAGCACCACTGTGTGCATAACACCTGATGTCATGCAAAATCTTGTAACTGGGACTAATACCCATGCATAAGGAGAACAAAGAGTACTGTATATCAGGACTCATATGCATAGAACACTTTTGTAGAACTTATCACTAAACTGTTTAGAAAGAGGACAAAAATACTGTAATTGTTTCCCTCCTTAAGTATGTTTTCTTGATATGGAAAGGATCAGATTGAAACATTTTTTTGTAGCATTAGTTCCTGAAGTGTTTTTATTTCATAACTATAGTAGAAGAGTTATGTCTTTTGGAGCTGTATCTTTCTTCCATGTTAAGCCAGAGCTTTCTGTGTATATCTTCTAAGCGTAGTAGATTCCAGATGTATCAATTTCTGTACTCACTGTATGTATGGGGAGAGTCTCCCAGCATCTATGCCTATAATCCTGAATATATAACTTCCATTTTTTTTCTTTGAAGGCGCAACATTTGACGTGATTTTATTGTCTTGTGTTTTATCAGATGCTAGTTCCATTCCAGGATACTCCAGTGGAAGTAGAACAGAATACAGATCTACCTGAGTATTTACCAGAAGATGAAAGCCCTAGTAAGGAACAGGATAAAGCAGTGTCTCGTGTTGGGTCACATCCAGAAGGTGCAGCAAGCTGGCTCAGCACAGCAGCAAACTTTCTATCCAGATCTTTCTACTGGTGAACTTGTATTTGGTGTTAAAAGACTGTGTGAGCCAACAGGGGGGCCAGTTTTCCATTGGTGTGGTGAACTGCCAAGTGCAATTTGCAATAAATTATCACAAAAATTTTAGATTACGCAAATGTATGCTGCATTTTACATTTTATTGGACATTTGGCCTGATAGGACGGGGTCAAAGGACAGAGGCCTCCAATCAAATTGTTCCTGTATTTGTTTTTCATGTAGATTTTATTGCTTCACTTTTTAAAAAAATGGGTCCACTATTATATACCAAACATTTATGCGTATAGAGCTTTAAGTTTGACTTCACGTAAAACACATGGTAGGGAGAATCCATTTAACTTAAGACTCAGGGCCTCTGTGAACGAAAAATCGTAATAACTAAATGTGTATTAAGTAAAATGCCCTTTTTATTTCTGCATCCCTTTGGACTAATTTGATTCAATTTTCTGTATTCTGACTTGAGAGAAAAAATATATATAGTCTGCCTCTCTTTTTACCTTCGTTTTTGCCAACCCCTTTCACAGAATGAGCACGATGCTCCCTTTTTGCTCTTAAGCTAGCATCACTACATACTTGAAATTTATAACCATTTTATGTGTATTGCTTTTTTTTTCAGTCTGACTTTAACCATTGGAGTGCTTGAGATTAAGAAATAAGGGATTGAGTAAACACAAGAAATGTGTACATACATTGTACAGTAAATAAACTAGAACATATTTGTAATGATGGGTGTGACTGGCTCATGTATATAAATAATAAATACCACTGACTGCTCTTCAGGCTAGTTGGGAGGACTGTAGCAGAAAAGCTGTGGTCTAAGGTAGTGACAGCCCATTGCGGCTCTGTCTGAGGAGGGATAGAGACTGTATTTGGTTGAGAAATGGTGTTCACTGTTAGGAAATACTTAATGGTAACTGAAACTTTATGAACTTGAAGAATAAAGCAGAACTGAATGCCTCTTTTGCCACAGTGCCACTCATAAATTTAGACTTTAATAACCCTTTTTATTTTTTTTACCTAACAGATGTGACATGTAAGTTCTCTCCTCTTGTCTTTCATTAGGATTCCATAAAAGTACATCAGCTTGGACAGGCTTAAAAACACGTACAAACAATTTGCTTTACCTTGTTACTTACAGACAGTATAGATTTAAAGGTGTCTTATTAATTTATGTGACCAGAAATGATAATAAAAGTAAATCTTTTGTAGATAGAGACTAATATAGATCTGAGCTCTGAGTATGCACTGTATGCCTGAGAGGATTCAAAACACAGTGCTTGAAAACTGCAGTGCCACTGCTTTGTTGCACTAGAGAAGTACAGCTGAGAACTTCAAATAATAATATAAACCTCATTATCCCATGCTTTTTTTTTTTTTTTTTTTTTTGGTGGTAATATATTTGCTATATTGTTAACTATTTTTACCACTTTGGAGACTCGGAGAAAAAATTTAATGCATCAAAGTTATTCCCCTGTGCCCGTGCACAAGGAATAAAAGGAAATTCACAGGCTGCTGTAATACTGCGGAAATGCAGAGGGATGATAATGTAAAATAAAAACACAGATCAGAGTTCACCCACCCAAGTTATTTGTCATTCTTGGACAAAAAACAAAGAAGCTTGTTGGCAGACTAGGTGTCTCCTGTTTTTTAATATAACTAGTTTATTTTTGATTCAGGTTTACACGCACAGATTGAAAATACAGGCTTTTCAGAGCATGTATTGCTTTAAATATGTAATACTACTCATATTGTTGTCTAGAATGTTACAGTACCAAATGTGTTTAAAAAGTCCTCTGTTCTATAGCCATGAATGCAGAGTTTGTTTTTCTGCATTAACATCTGTTTGCATTTGCATTGCTGCACATCTATTTGCTAAAAGACTACACCCTTTGGATATTAATGGTTCAGTACCAGTAGGTATTAAGTTTGTTTGTGCATTCGGTCTGTAGATGTGCTTTTATGACAGTATTGCAGCTCTTGTAGAACAGTTTAAGGCATCTGTAAAAGTTTTTGAAATATATTGTAAAATAATAAAGGATAATATAACTAAAAATACGACTGCTGTTGGCTTTTTAAAGGTTGTGACATTCGAGCTTTTTGTGGTACTAAAAGTGCATTGTTATCTTATTTAACAGAGAGGAATGCAAGTTAAGAGTCTTAGTGAGACCTTTGCCTCATATCACAGTGAGTTTTTTGTATGGTTAGAGCGCACTTCCATTTCAAACGAAGCTTTTGTAAAGAATGGGTAAGTAGAAGCTGCTTAAGGACATCGTCTCTAATTCATTCTTAGGCTTTTTTTTAGAACATCAGTTTTCTTTGACTGGTGGTGTGTAGTTCGTATTTTCTTAGGGAAAATAAGCAACCTTCACTGTGGTAGCTGGTTTTGAAAAGCTTTCTGTAAATAAAAAAAAACGGCACACAGTTGATGATTTTATGATGATTTTATGCTTTTACTTTTTCAGAGGTCACGTGAAAGGTAAGAAAGCCTTTTGACTTACAAAGGTGAAAAATAAATAAATATAAAATAGAGGCTTCCAGAAAGAATTTGAACTGGGAGACAGCTGTGGTCTCACGTTGCTCTAGCTATTCCTTGCTTTCCAAGGAATTCACTGCCTTGCATGATGCTTTAAGATCCTGAATTGTCCTAGGGTAATACCGGTGCAAAGCATAATAGAGTAATCACTACCATGTTTCTACATAATAAGAGCAAATGCTGATGGGATAGGTAGAGGCAAAATTGAGATTCATAGCTGTGCCTCAGTGAACAGCTGTCAGAGCACTGTAAGCATTCTGAAGTATTATGAAATACAACATAGTCTTGCTTTCCTGCTCCACAAACACCTATGGCTTATTCTGTACAGAAATAGCTGATGTTGCTGAGCTTTGCCATAGGCCGTATAAGCTGGTGGCAAGTGTGCTGTGTGGGTCTAATTCAGAAGAAAACATTGAATACCTAGGCAGATGCAAACTGGCAGGTGTGAAGTACTCCTATAACTGCATGCAATGTAAAATAAAATGTGGGTGCTCCTTTTTGCCTGTGAACAACTCCAGCTGTCAACTAGCAGAGTTTAAAAACATATGTAATAAAAATTAGCAGCAGCATTCTGTACTGTATTCCTCTTCCAGAAGGCTGTCCTGTTTCTTCTTCTGCATCTATTTTGATTTCCTAAAATCTGAGCAAATCTATTGGTGAAAATTAAGGATTATGAAAATAAATAAAGATAGGGATGAGAGTCGCTTCTCAATCATCTCATGTTCCATTTGTAATTCTTAGGAAAAGTTAAAAGCCTGTTATTTGGCAGGAGGGGTCAGCGACGGGGTCACTGGAGACTTCTTCAGTCAGGTACAGCAGCTAATTAGCCTCAGGGGTGAGACTTGCTGTTAAAATTCCTGCTCTAAAGCTTTAGTGTACAGCTGTCCCATTTCTTGTTTACATGGAGCGGGCAGTGCACCACCTGTTTTGTCTGCTTTTCACGCGGGATTGAAAAAATCTGATTTAAATTGTCACTACTTTGCATGTATATTGGTTAAAACATAGAGTAAGGTATACCTGTGTAAGTTGATGCGTACAGAATTTAAGTATTAAAATTTCTTCATGTTATTGTTCATTTATGCACCGGGTTTGTTAGTGACTGGAAAAGCTAGAGCTGTGGAATAAATTCAAAGCCAGTGAAACAGCTTAGAGTTGTTTGGAGATACAGAAGTATCTCGGAGATGATGCACGCTTTTACCATGGTTGTGTGCCATTTGCTGTGGTAGAAGTTGATTCTATTGAGCTAGGCTGCTCTCCAGGTCCTTCCCAGTGGCTGGGCCTCGGCCTGCGGGAAAGCTGGGCACAGCCCATTGCTCACAGCACCACTTCACGTTTGAGGCCTGCTGGTTGCCCACTGCTTGAACTGCTGGTGCTTGTGCTGACCTGACCAGGTTTCCCAAGGAGCTAATAAAAGCAGAACTAAAGCCACGTTCACCAGATACGAAGCGCTTTCATACCAGAAGCCTATGGTAAAATATGTGAGTGGTGTAGAAAGGCCTTCTGAATACTAGCTATGAAAAACAACACCACAAAGCCACCATGCTGCAGGAGCGTTGCTTTCATATCTGCTCGGAGCACTAAGTGTAAATCATGGAATCATAGTATCATAGAATGGCTTGGGTTGGAAGGGACCTCAAGGATCAGCAAGTTCCAACCCCCCTGCCACAGGCAAGGCCAGTAAATGATGAGGAAAAGGGTGTGCAGCTCATCTGTTTCCAAATATTGCCTTGCTCTTTATAGCCTTTTCCAGCTGGGGTGGCTCTGGCTGTGGGTGTGCTGGCATGTAGCTATGGGGAGCCGCCCTCTGCTCCTTCACAAAAAGGGAGGGGGAGCAAGCAAGCATGTGCACGGTGAGCAGGGGGCAGCCGGCACGCTGCTCTTGTCTAACGTCCCACAGACACACAAACATCCATAACATGAGCTCTTTGCAAGGCGTTTTTACGCCGTCCTCATTTTACAAACTGCAACTCCTTTTATCTAAAACTTGTTGGGAATCCTGGCAACTGCGATACCTTGTGGGCTGACTCTGACTTGTAGTGCTGTTACAAAACCAAGCTGAGCTGCTTTCCATTAAGAGAAGACTTTGCTTGGTCTGGCCTGGAATAGGAAAGTTATAATAGGGAAGTATAAGAATAATAGGGAAGAATCCAAGGTGTGTTAATTTGTACTAAACTTGAAAGGTCAGAGAGAAGATGCCGGATGGGGAATCCTGTTTTTGGGAATTATGGGAGAAAGGCGAGGGGAAGCTGGAAGCAGGTTCCAAGGGAAAACAAGCTTTATACTTGGGGAAAGCTGTTCCTTTTTGCCAGAGGAAGAGTGCTGATTTATCATTAGATGAGACTGTCTAAAGATGATGGTTTACCTTGTATTATTGCAAAATTAATTTTATTCTGAATAAAAGCTTGAACTACCGTAATAGATTTTTGATTATAAAAACCTATATTGTTAATGTGAAAGTCCCATGGTTAATGCTGACAAAGTCATTTGTGTTCATTATCTTGGTATGAAACTAAAAGCTTATACACTGTCCCTTGTTTTCATGGCTTTACCCCTTTACTAAAATACGTGCCGTAATGTTTTAGCAAATAGCCATTATTGTTTATACACTGTAATTCAGCGGGATGTAGTAAATGGCATATTTTAAGGAGTCTATTTCTTTGCATATAAAATATCTGTAAAGCTTACTGGAGGTGAATAGTGGCTACTACTTAGCTCTCAATTGTTGGCCACATTACTGAAACGATGAAGATATATCACTGGCTATAATAGGGAAATAGCTGCCATTTAACACAGTTGGGCATTAAGGCTGTCATTTACGCTGCTGAAGCAATCTTATTATTATAGTGAATGTAGCTGCTTTTGTTTCTCCATATGTGTAGATGTTCTGGTGTATAAAAAGCATTGCTGTTCGTAACAGTAAATTATGTGAGCTAGAAGGATGCTGTTGCTATTTAAATAAAGTTTTACCTGGTCCCTTTGGCACAATAAGCAATGTCAAATAATGGCTGTTTTGAGAATCTCTTCCATTGCAGTAATTTCAACAACAAAATCACTTTGTGCCATCCTCATAAATTTTGTTCTAAGAAAAATCAGAGTAGGTAAAATCCTGCCCTTGTATATAAACCTTCACAGTGAGAACAGCTTCTAGAAACAGGACTTTCATGGAATCATAGAAAATCCCGAGTTGGAAGAGACTCATAAGGATTATTGAGTCCAACTTTGCATTGCTTATTACCGAAGTGAGAGATGCACAAATACCCATTGCACGGTGAGGGCCCTGCAAATTAAAGTTGGCCACTTCTTGTCCTTCACCTGGGATGTCTCAAGAGTCATGACTTCTTTTGTGTTATGTCTGCAGTCTGTATTTGTGTGCCCGGGGGAGATGAATTGAGAACTCAGCTGTTTTCTTCTTTCTTCGGTTTTCACTGTACTGATTATAAAGAACCCTGGCTCAGGTTTCACTAGTGCTACAGTTAAACAGGCACAGTTCAATCAGGGCTGTATAAATTCAGAATGGGAAATTATAGTTAATAGGGAAAACCACCAAAAATATTTCTAGGATTTTTAAATGTTGTAATATATCTAAATTAAAAATAAATGCTTTATGATACACTGTTCAAAATGTACAAGATAACACATTACAGAAGCATGATGCTGACTTCTCTTTAGAGTGGATTGACATCTGGGAAAATACTCCAAGAGCTAGACTTGATTATTACTTGTGAAGAAAAGACCTTTAATGTGTAAAAGTAATTTGCATTATTTACAATAATTAGAATGGGAAGAAGAGAGGACAAAAACTAATGCCACAAAATAAAAGCTAGGATGCAGCATAGCCCCATCACTTATTTGTTCCTTGTTCTGTCCCCATTGCCACCAGCCTGCAGCATGGCCTGTGAACAGAGGTGAGATGCTGCTGGATGATTGTGGGGCAGGAATGTACCCTCTGCTCACGCAAGACTGTCATTAAGAGAAAAATAGTGGGGCCCGCAGGTGTTATTTCCATTAGCTCTGCTGCTATTACTGCTTTAATATTCCTATTGATATCTCGCAAAGAGCCAAATCCTGAAAACGGACTTTTGTCTTTAGGAAAACCCCTCTGACCAGCCAAAGTACTAGAGCTCAGGAGCTGCATCCCAGTGTCATACTATTCTGGCTAAGCAGTGCTAAGGCTGTAGAATTACAGAATTCATAGAATCATTAAGGTTGGGAAAGCCCTCTAAGATCATCTAGTTCAACCATCAACCCATCGCTACCATGC
Organism: Numida meleagris; assembly: GCF_002078875.1. Taxonomy (NCBI): domain Eukaryota; kingdom Metazoa; phylum Chordata; class Aves; order Galliformes; family Numididae; genus Numida; species Numida meleagris. The sequence continues at coordinate 113,406,867 of NC_034410.1, read as the reverse complement.
CCGCTCACCATGTCCCTCAGTGCCACCTTTCCTGAACACCTCCAGGGATGGTGACTCACCACCTCCCTGGGCAGCCTGTTCCAGTGCCTCACCGCTCTTTCTGTGAAGAAATTTTTCCTAATATCCAACCCGAACCAATATTGGTGCAACTTGAGGCCATTATCTCTTGTCTGAAAATATTTGTGTTTGGGTTGTGGGAAGGTCAGCCAGCACAAGGGGAGGATAGAGAGGGGAAACCTGAAACAAATTCTCCATTTGCAAAGTGGTGGGAAATTTCAAGTCTTGCTTTCACCTGTGTGCTGTGTGCCCAGTTCTAAATGGTTTTGTGCTTAAATACTGTCAATGCATATTTTGTGTCCTTTAGGGTGGGAACACCAAACCTTAAAGTGTACTGCTGAATCCTGAGCACCAAATTGCATGGTGCAGGGGTCCCTGAAAGCCTTGCTTGGAAGGCAGCTGCACAGACAAACCTCCTGGCTTAGCCAAGGGGACAGCAGCAAAACTGCAACTAAGCATTGCTGGGGCTTATGGCAGCTGCTGAGTGATGAGACTGGGATCAATGAAGTGCATGATAACAGTACCCAGCAAACTTCCGATATCTGATCCTGCTGACTGCAGCCCATCTTGAGTAGCCACCTACTCTTAGGCAGCTGGCATCAGCTACTCAACCAATCCCATTTACTTTCAATCACACCATTACTACAACCTCCCTCCTCCATCTGTGTAAACATATGTCTTTGTTAAACACCACCATTTGTACAGGATAAAAATTGTCAATGCTGACAAAAGTGCCCCCCACATAATGCTGTTGTGATTGCTGTGCTCTCCTTAAGCTGATTCTAAAGAAGTCTGTGAGCTGTTCAATATCTATTAATGGGAAACTTTCTTCCATGGAAATAAGGCATAGAAGCATAGAATCATAGAATTGCTCAGGTTGGAAAAGACCTTCAAGATCAACAAGTCCAACCGCAACCTAACCATACTACCCGAAAGCCAAGTTCACCTTGTAAAAATGATACATACATTTTGTCTGTAGGTAATGGTTTTCCTTTTCTAAGACTCACCTCTTCTAAGCCGTATATAAATAATTAGTAGCATTTTGCAATGCCACAGAAATACCCCTGAGCAGTCACTGTATCATGTACAGTCTTTTCTGCTATCTTTGCGTTGTCTTGGCAAGGACGTACTTCCCTCAGACCTTCCTCCGCCTGGCTCTTAAATCTGGCAAGGGAAGGAGCTACACATCTAAGGAAAATGTTTGGTTTAAAGTTGTTGCACCACACTTTCTTCAGAAGTGACCATGACTTGCCCCTATAGGTGAGTTTTCCCTTTTCTTCTCCCTGTAGTAAGCTAGGACAACACTACAAGACAACTGGACCCCAACATAGCCAGCTCTGGACCTGAGCAGCTCGCTGTCTGGGATTTTAACTCCAGAGGCTGGTACAGAAGGCAGGATAAACTGGAAAACTGTACTGTAAACAGCAGTAAAATTCACAGAGCAAAAACCCAGGAGACTATATCTGATCTTCTCATCTTACTCCAGCATCTCCCAGCACAGACCACTGTGAAATCCCTACCAAGTAAGTAGGCATTTTCTTTTGAGTAGACCAGCTTCCTCTCCTGCATACTTTGTTCTGTTTTGTTCATTTATTTTGCTGTTACTACAATGCTTTTAAAACGCTCTTTTCATTCGTTCCATCCTGGGGTTACTAAATACGTAGTTAACGGCCGGGAAGGCCGGGCAGGGCGGCGGCCGACCGCTAGATGGCAGCATGGCAGTGCCGCTGCGAGCGGGCCCGCCGCGCTGCTCCTGTGCGGCGCTGCTGGTCGCTTCCTGAACGCTTCGGGCAGTTGGGAGGGAGCGAGCGCTGCGTTTTGCCCCTCTCACCTGGATCTCGCTGTGTTTTTATTTATTCGTTTGTTTTTAGAACGAAAGCTTCCTGTGGAGGTAAAGCTTTGTCTCTAGCTAAAGGCAGCTGTTTGTTCTCGCAGTTAATTTATTCATAACTGCTAAGACAGTCTCAGGTACACTTGAAACTGTGTGGTGGTGTGTAAAACTGTGTGTATTTGTGTTCCACGTAGCACCTGCATGAGTGACAGAAGTCCTAAGGTGACCTACTGGCAGGACTGCAAGCACGGGCTGATTTTATCTCTGTGTTATTCTGTAAAGAGAGGATCCTGGTATAACTGAAATCAGAATTTAGCCCAGGCTCTTTGCAAATACATAGAATCATTTAGGTGAAGACCTCTAAGGGCATCAAGTCTGACCATCACTTAACACTACCAACTCCACTGCTAAGCTATGCCCCTTAGTGCCACAGCCAGATGGTTCCAATGCCTCCCCACCTTTTCTGTGAAGAAACTCTTCTTCACATCCAATCTAAACCTCCACTGGTGCAACCTGAGGCAGTTTCCTCTGACCTGTCACTTGTCACCTGAGAAAAGAGACTGGCACCCTTCTTGCTGCTGCTTTCAAGTCGTTGTAGGGAGCAATGAGGTCTTCCCTCAGCCTTCTCTTCTCCACAATGAACAACTAAAGTTGCCTCAACTGTTCTTCATATGTTTTATTTCCTAAAAAAACAAGCCACCCTCTTGTTTTGTTCATGCCACCTTCTAGGCTGTGCTTTGTTTACAGAGAAGGGATATGTCTTATGCTCCAGTCTTGAGAGAAGTATTTGTGCCCAGGCCACAGCAGTTGCCCAGAGGTCTGTGGATGGGGTGTCTAACAGCAACTGAGGCTGGTGGTCTGCACGTTGGTCTGCACAGCGCAGCGCTGGGCCTTCTGCAGTGGGTTTTCACCCCGTGTCCCTATAGCCCGTTGGTGTGAGTTAGAATCACAGAATATTTGGAGTTGGAAGGGACCCACACAGATCATTGAATCCAACCCCTGGCTCCACACAAGATCACCCAAAATTCATACCCTATGTCTGAAAATGTTGTCCAAATGCAACTTGAACTCCGGCAACTTGGGGCTGTGACCACTGCCTTGGGCAGCCTGTTCCATGCCCTCTGCCCTCCACCCTCCTCTGGTGCAGAACCTGTCCCTAACCTCCAGCTGCCCCTCCCCTGATGCAGCTCCATGCCATTTTCTCAGGTCCTGTCACTGTCACCAGAGAGCAGAGCTCGGCGCTGCCCCTCCGCTCCCTGTGTGAGAAGCTATAGGCTGCTATGAGGCCTCCTCTCAGTTTCCTCTAGTTGCTTTCTAAATACATGAATGTGAGCAATGCCCCTCTTCTTCATTTATTCCAGTGTTTCTGTTGGCATTAGATACCTGAGAGGCACATAAACGAAGAATTAATGAGAGGCACAAAAAAGCGGTCACCATTCTGTTTGTGTTTAGTCTTTTTTTTGGATCATAGTTAATGTCCCTGGTTAACGAGGGCAAAATCTGAGATCCAAGTTACGCTACTGTATATTATCGTTCAGAAAGTACTGTCTTCCTGCAGCTTGGAGATTAGCTTCCAAAAAATAGAGGAATTAGTCATGAAATTAGAGGAAACTAACCCAAATGTTATTTATACATATAATGTAGTAAAGATCCCAAAAAGTATTTTAATTTGGGATAAAGAAGAGATTCAGTTATGTTTTGGTTTGGTTTGGTTTGTTTTTCCATAGGGCCTTGTAACTATTTTATTCTAAAAGAGACCAAGCAGAAATAAATACATATTTTTTCTTCCTGTAGGCCCTACTTAAAATATTTTACTGAAAAATCAGTTAACTTGGTCACATGTGTGTGGATGCATGTGCATACTGGAGAGAGAAATGCTCTTGTTACCTGGACTTTCTGATATAGGCATCAGTTTTTTTGTAGATTTCAACCCTCCAGTGCTCATTCAACAACCATGTTCTATGCAATATATTAAAATGCTAAATTTTATCCCATTCTTATAGCAATAAATGCTTTTAACATTTTAGCAGGATGATTGTACATGGGACACATGACTGTGTTTAGCCTTGTTTCCATCATGGGACTTTTCCAACAGAAGTCAGCTTGGTGGGTGGGCAAAGCCACTGACCAAGAAGATCGACCATGCAGTAATTTTTGGAATGCCTTTGTGTTGTGGCCCCACCTGGCCTAGTATTAGACTTGCTGACCTTGCTTGTCAGTGCAACTGAAGATGTTGGTGTAATGTCAACTAATGTAGAATTAAATACCCTTCTGAGGTCTCTTGACATTTTCCTGAGGATTGGACACATACTACCGGAACGAACTGCTCAAAACCAGGGATCTCGTTGGTAAAATAAAAAAATATGGTTATAACTATACTATATAGATGAAGATACCAATATTCCATACAGAGAGAAACAATATAAATGAAGTTGTGGGTGTTACTGACTACGCTACCAAATATTTTGATACCGATTAAAGCATAGTGCCACTAGAGACGTTTTCTTCGCAACATGAGACAGAAGTACAAATACTGACTCAGAAAATGACAGTGGGGATATGAGCTAGTGCCACAACAGATGTATAACAGCAGAGAGGCATGTATAGCAGTGTGATTCAGGAAAAAACGGGCATAGGATTGTGTGCTATGGAGATGACAGAAACTGAGTTTTCTCATGTGAGGATGGAAAAGAGATTTTCTCCCATCAGTCAGGCAGAGAAGGGAATTCAGACACAGCCTTAACAAAAGTCCCAAGTGGGAAGGACTCATGGTAAAGCTGGATGGTTGCAAACCATTGGCTTATGATGAGTTTCATTGTTCAGTACTATTTTTTTGTTGTTTTTTTCATGGTTAGCCTGTATGCGATACACAGTATTTGTGTGAAAACTTCCAAGATACCTTGATAAAAGTAATAAACTCTTGATATTTTACTCAAAGTGAGATTTTTAGTCTAGAGTTCAAGACTCAGAATGTCTCCTTTGACCTATATCTGTCTTGTATGGACAACCAAAAGTTACCTAAATTCAATTTGGCTTCAAATGAACAGGCTTCCAGAGAACACTGGTAGATATCAGCCTCTGTGTTGTCCTGTTCACAGTACACGTCTAATAGTTCAGTACACAGAGACTACCGGTTCTTCTTTTATGTCTAATATATGCTATTGCAATTGCTATCTGATTAGTAAGATTAAGAAGCCACAGTGGGAACTGAAAACAGGAACAAACCATTGAACACAGGCATTCAGTGAATCCAGAAGCAAAATGAGCATTTTTCATTAATATTTTAGCAAAACTGGATTCTTTCCCCAGATAAAACAATGCTATAAAATAACACAGATTCAACATCTGCTGGATCTTCATTAGTTTAAGTGTTATGGTTTGATTTCATGAAATTTTATCAGCAACATTTAAAAATGAAGTAAAGAGAGTGTTTTTCCTACAAATACCAAGGCCTTTGTGCAACAGGAACCTGTGCTTATTTGCTGTTGGTTTTTGTGGTGCCAATTTAGCATTAACTCTTACTGTTTCTTCTTTCTCTAGGTAGAAAAGTCAGTTGGTGTCAAGTAGCAGCAATTTTTGGCTGATGATCCCAGAGCTCTGGTTCTCTGCTATCCCCATCTGACTTGGGGGTCATCAAATCGTTCATGCTTCACTTGGGCAAGAGAGGGCGTTGTTGTGTTTTCCTTCTGAAGGTGGACATTAATGACATTGCTCAGATGAAGTGGGAGTTGATGGTTTGGTGGATCTTCTGCCATGTGTGCTGATGTCTGCATGCCAAATAGAGAAATGCCAATAGAGCACAAAGCCCTGTGCAGAAGTATGACCACTAAGACCACACGTAATAAAATGAACACATACTTGTATAGCTAGGCAGAATCTGTATAAATTCCTTAGACTTCTGTGTGAAACTTGTTAAAGGTTAATCTGTAGCATTTTTCCTGCTTCCTTCTCAAATACCCTGTAATGGGATCAGATCAGCCTTAATCTCCTGCTTTCCAGTTGACCCTAGAGATGATTAGACACACGAGACTTCTAGACTAGAGACTGATCTCTTTGTGAGACTGCAACACTAGGGTTGTTTAGAGCAAATGTGCCTTCATTTATTGTCATAAATAGCATCTAACAGAGACAAGCAACTGGTGGTCTTTGCAGTGAGGAACACTAATTCCACTGGTGTGACTGAGTGCATTTCATATTATGAGCAGAGTAAAAGGAAGGTGGTCATATAGTTGTTCAAGTCGGTCAGACATGTAACAGCCTCTCACTCTGTGTTTTATCACTGGTGTCTCCTTAGCATCAGAAATTCCAGAAACAGGGTTTTTAAGAAAGTTTCACATTGAGGTGAAACAGATAGACTGACATCTGGAGATGTCAGTCCAAACAGAGGTGACATAGGAAGGCAGGGAGGAAGACAACTAGCTGTCTCTAGGTTGCTAAGGCAGCGAAGTCATTGGAGCAGGATACCCTAAATAATGCCAAAGATGGCAGAATGAGAGGGCATATATGTAAAATCTGGCATTACTAAATGAAGAAGGGATTGTTTAACTTGATATACAGGCAGTTTCAACTCTGAGAAATGTGCATTGTGGGCAATTGTTTTCAGATAATCTTAGTTTCATTACAATGATTAACTCTTTTGGCATGGTTTTCTCTTCGTTAGAGTAACTTGTGAGGTGCAAGGGTGCTGCCTATAGAGTATTAAGTACATAAGAAAGAAAATCAAACATTGCTGAAAATAGGAAGTTCAACCTTATTGAGCTGTGCAGTATAAAGAAAAGTCAGAAAGGAAAAGAAGATGGTGCTTTACTGCATTTGTATATTGTGCACAGTACAGAAAATCTGCAACCACTAAAATGCCCAAACACCTTTAATTTGGAATCAAAAGAATCTTGAACTGACATTGGCACTTGCCTGCTGTCTGGTTGCCTGATTCTCATTCGGTTAGGAGACAATTCATTTGTCACTGCTTGGCTTGAAACATTGAATGGGTGAGCTTACTGTTTTTTATCAATACATCACCAAGGGCCTACAGTCTCTTTTTCTCAATTCTTTCTCTTTTCAGAGTCCCGACAAATGCTGCTGCACTTGCTGTGCATGGCCAGGCATCTCAGGATCAGAGCTCATGGGCTCACATAATGACTGCAGAAGATTTTAAGAAACACTTGATACTGAAAGCAGTGCTGGGCTGTCAGTAGGTGGTGTGCCAGCATGAAATTGAGTAAGGCATAACACTCATGAGTGAAATCCTTTAGGTAAAATACAGAGCAAAAGAGGTTCTACCTACAAGACAGTACTCTGTGGTACTCCTTGCAAAATATTGTTGAATTAACATCCTTGTTGCCAGTGCAGCCCATGGAGGTTCGTTCTGTGCATGTTTGCATGTGATTTCTAGTGTAGAAATCAGATTTGATCTGTATGTTGAAGGCGTTTGTGATCTTGTAAGCATGCGTCTAATAGGTGGAGCACTGGACCACTTGGTTGAAGAGTCTTGTGTATGTGTCATAATCACATAAGTTAAATTCAGCTTGCTGCTTGTAGAGCTGTCAGCCTGAATGCTCTCGAAATTAAGTTTTCACAGTTCGCCATCTGGGTCCTGTATGAAGGCAAAAATGTTTCCCATCTCTAGTATTACGTATTAAGAGACAAAAATTTAAGTTTTCTATACACCTGCCATACCCACAACTTGGTACCAATTATGGTCAAGAGTTTTCTTGGAAAAATAACCATATAACAAAGCAAATATCTCAGATTATGAGAGGTATTTAGCCTAGAAGTTTCAAGTTATGCTTGACCAGAATTACATGCTAGTCCTCATCACTGTAGTTAAAAGTTTTGATCTCTTTGCTCTTGTTCAGGCAAGAAACCTACTCACCTAAGTGGTCTGAAAAGCTTACATCTTTAGTATTTAACTCTCCAATGGTAGGATACATTTGTCATGGAGATTTAATTGAAGCTGGTTAGGACCATAATGGGTGATTTCAAGCAATCATAAGGGTTAAGTTAGATAGGTGGCTTTTTGTGAATTTTTGACAGGAATAACTTGCAGCTGGTAAAATAAAAGTATTTCATATTTTTTAAAGAGTCAAGATGATTGGCATGAATTTTGTTCAAATTATACATTTTCTCCTGGCTTTACTTTCCATTTCCATCTGCAGTTGCTGTTCTTTGGAAAGGGACCTTTCTCCTTCCGTATTTGTACAGTAACGAAAAAACCTGTATTTGGCTTTGTGACCAGATTTAACTTCATGAAACTGCAGAGAGTCTCTTCACAGCAATCCAACAGTTCACCCCTAAAATATGCACATGAAGGAGTTGGCTGAAGTGGAGCATGGAATAAAAACTTACAATTATTACTCCTTTTGCTATCTTTGTGCCCAGAAGAAAAAAATTCAGAATATTAGAATTTCATTAAGTGGCAACACAACTACAAAAGGTAGGTATGTAAGAGCGTGAACACCATCATTGGGCAGTACTGATATTATATATTCTGATTTTTAAATCAATAACATAGATTTAGCTCAGAGGAGTGTGATGAACTATGTGCCTTGATCCACAAATATCTTGCAATCTATCAGTCCTTTCATGCAGACTTTACGAACTGGAAATCGCGTAGCCTTGGTAAAAGCTGACAGGAGATAGTTAAGGGTGGTTAAAACTTTTTAGAATTCCTGATTTTGGTTGTTCTGTGGCTCAGATGTTTTGTCTTATTTCTAAGTCACTTTTCTGAGCACCAACATATACCGCTGACACCTTTCTCTTTGTTTTTCTTCTCTGGCATTGGTCCCATGTCCCATTTGTGGCACTGGGGCCTTACTGAAGGCTGATATTCTTATTCTTCAACTATCTAAAGGTACTGAAAGTACAGTGACTGTTTGGATGTTATACATTTTCTGAATAAAGAGGTATTTTGACAGTTCTACAAAGGACCTCCTGATTTATTCATTATTTTATTTGCTTGTTTGTTTTGCTTTGTTTTAATTTAAGCCTGGTACAGAGTACCTAAATTGTAGCCCTAATAACTGGTAATATTAGCAAGTGTAGTTTCATGAGAAGAGCTACAGCTCTAGAGGTCTCCAGCACATCAGTGATGGTTCTTGTAGATATATTTGCATCTGGTGGGAGCTGAATAAGTATTTAGCTGGATATTTGTCCCTTTACTGGTGATAGCATATTAATAAGCACTTGTCTGTTTATTAACAGAATCCTGTTTTAATTCAAAAGGAGAGAAAAAAACAACCAACGTTTATTCACTTAAACTGTAGCAGCAAAAAGAACCCCAGATAATCAGAAAAAGGAATCAGATCGTGAATGAGTTCCTCATTTAAAAAAGACAACATGGCTAGATAATTATATTTTTAATTATTTGACTAATTATTGACTAATTAGCTATAACATGAAGGCAGTGCTAACAAATCATGGCTTTTGGAAGTGTTTACTTTCAGGATCAGTATAACATGTATTTGTACGAACAAAAATGCCAAACTGAAACATCTACACTGTCTGAAATGTAGGTATCAGTGGTGAGAAAAGAATGTGATTGATTTTTTAATTCTTTCTCCTGCAGCACATTCCTAAAATCAAAGTATAAAGACATCAATTTTTATTTGCAAATGAGCATGTATTTTAAATGTTTAGGATTTTTCCAAATATCTTATTCCACTCATTTCTGTATTTCTTCCAGAATCCTTTGTGGAGAAGATATAAAACCCTGTAACACTGTATTTTATCTATTTTCTCTAGTGGAATATTTCACTAGGGTTATTATCACAACTATTTTGCTACGTTCAATGAAATTAACATTGATTCCATTTGTTGAAATCATATGGAGACTGCAACTGCACTCTGCTTTATTACCAAATGAGTACAACGTGCCCTTCAATAATTCTCTAAACTCTCAAATGCCTCGGAAATAATATGCTGGAATGTTACCGAACTGTGACTGAAGCGCCATTTGTGCTATGTGTGACAGTGCACAAATGATATTCCACAATAAAAGTTCAAACTACATTAATCTTTCACAGAGGCTCATTGACTGGGAAGATGCCTCAAAGACAAAATAAAGGCTAAAATAAAGGCTCCGTGGCCCCTCTTCCAATTATTTCTGAACATCTTCTCTGTATGAGTCCTTTAGAAATATATGTATAATTTATCTGTCTTATGCCTAAAACTAACCAACAAGAAATTAGAAAAATATAATTAATTATTTCTACAACCACATTAGTGAAAACTTTACATTTGCATTTGCTGCAGAGAAATCCCTTTTGGCAGTGGTATCACTAAGTATGTAATGGTAGGCAGTGTAATATACTTATTTTTGTTCCTTGTAGATGACTGTGCTTAACTCATTTTGTGGTTTTGCTTTCCTCTGCCATCTTGAGTTACAGCCATTCTTGACTCGAAGAGGTCAGACTTTGGCCGTAGTTATTCCTTCTCTGTTCTTAGTACAGGAAAGAGGAAACCATGTTATTTAAATGGAAAGTAAATTTTCAGAAATTTAAGATGTGTTTGGGGAATGGAAGGAGTGACTTCTAAGAGACAGAGATATTTTGTGGTAGGATTATGGGACTGGTAACTGGGTTGTTCCACTGCCAAGCCCTTCTCCATTGCTTACTCATTTTTTGGCCCTCGGACATGTCCTCTCACATTTTACTTCCCTCCCTGGTGATCTGGAGATAAAAAGAACATTGTCCAGAGTGCCATTCAGGGATCTGAGAATTAATTACTCAATATCTACTCAGTTATTCTAGTAAAACTTTCTGAAAATTGTCTGTCAGTGTCCAGTCTTGACCTGAAGAGCTAAATTAGTGATGGAAATGCAGACCAAAGAAACATGGCCAAGGCCATGCTTCAGCCGTGTGCAGTTCAGAGGTACACTTCTAGTTTGTGCAACATAAATATCAGGCCATTTTTCCTCCTTGATTTCCATCATTTATTTAGATGCATAGCATGGAAATTCTGTATTTTAAAAGCCAAGCCCTCATCTAAATGTATCAGTGTCTTCAGAGGCCAGGACCGACCTTTTGTGGCCAATATTTTTCTGGAAGCAAGGAGAATAAATGCAGGTCCTGGTAGCAGCACATGCCCTCCTTTGTGTTTGGTGCAACAGCCCCTTGCTCAGCTGGTCAGTGCCTGGACAGGAAAAGAGTCCCCTCGGGAGTGGTGGGATTCCTCCCTTGCCTTGGAATAAAAATTGATTTAGTTTTTCATTTATCAGCAAGGAAATTGCCTTCTTTGGCTATGATGAACCAACCTTCTGACATCATGTCAGAGATTAATTGCTTAAGACCAGAGGGGACTGCTACGACCATCTAATCTGCTTTCTTGCATAGTGTAGACCTTTGAATGTTCCCTAAATAACTCATATGTGAAGGCCAACGTATCCCCAAGGAAAAACCCAGTGTGATTTTATTGTGAGGGTCCCCCATGACTCTTAGCACATTTGCAATCTGTTAACTGGTTTGTGGTGGTGTTGTTTTTAATGTGTGCTTTGTTTTTTTGTCTGTTTTTGCTTGTCTTGTCTTTTCGGACAACAGCTAATCAAAGATCAGGGAGCTTCATGTTTTCCCTTTGAATTGACCTCTGAGTGTCAGAAACTGTGAATAAGAACCCTTCTTCTTGCAGATGGCACCGTTTGTTTACTGGTGCTATGAGTCTTGCAGGCAGTAGGACAAGGAGTCATAGTTTCAGCAAAGATGAGGAACATCCCATCCCTGTGTGTAACCTGCATAGTTGAGCTTTCCCAGGGAAGTAGAAGTGTGGTTGATTCCCCTCAGTCTGAATCAGAGTTTGGATTTTAGGTCTGAAAAGAGCTAAATCTAAAGCTAAATCACGTTCCTTATGAACTTTCTAGGGAACCTCTGCTCTTACGTAGGCAGTCTGAATCAAAAGCATGGGACCAGGTTTTTATTTTCCAGGTGTTAGAACACTAAATTTTAAATGCTAGCAGTAGGTAGTTGGAATAGAGTCCATCCTATTTTTTCAAATGTCATCCCTCTGCTGGTGTTGCATGAGTAATAATTGTGGGGTCTCTGCTGTTTCAAGAAGACTCTGGGGGCTAGATGAAGAAAATCACAGGGAAACAAACAAACAAACAAAGGTAAGGAAATACAACAATTTTGTATTCATACAGCCAGGTTTGCTGATGCAACTGCTCTTCATGCATTTGAATCACTTCTTCTTTCAGGGCTTTTGCTTACCTATGAGTCTCAGACATGGGATTTTATCGGTAAGGACCATGTCTGCCCACACTCTATAGAGTCAGCGGTATCTGCTGTGACAAACATTAATAAGCTACTGGGTGATGAGTAAATATTTAACAATATTTTCTTTGCTTCACTTTACATATAAAATAAATATATTTGCAGAACATTCATTTTCCCTAGGTCTGGCAGCTTCCTTGAGTCTTTCACTTTTGACTTTTAGCAGATATGTTCATATGCTGTATCTAAAAGGATGGTGAGGCAATCTTTATATTTTGCATATAGCAAACATTATGTTTCCATCCCCCTTTGAGAAAATCCCGTTCTGAGGTTTAAACTAAATGTGTCTCATGTTCATATTCAGTATGGCTCTACTTATGCTGCAGTTTCCAAATTATTGTAACCCTTGGTTGGCTTTCTTTTTTCAGTTGGAATTTTCAAGGATTTTCGAGATCCATTTTGTCAATAGTACACTTTCTTGATGAGCCAAAAGGGCTTCCTTTTAAGGATCGAAATAATACTTGTTTCTTAATCAGTATTTCTTATGCTATTGTACCCAAAATGTATTACACTGCAGAAGTCTTTGTTCTCTAGATGAACCTTGTTTTTCACTACCATACCTGCATATCTGTATTCAGGAACAGGACAGCAACAAACTGTTCTGGAAGTTGTTCATAAAATAGGCCTTGTAAGAGGAATTTGTTCTAACTTCCATGGAAATTATTCTCCAGGACTGCATTTGTCCCTGCCTGAGGAAATTGGACTTTAACCTTCAAAAGTTGCACTGCAGCCTTCTTTGGAGTTCTCTTCAGAAAAATCCCTTTGGTGGCAATCTACTGGTTCCCTATAGATGGGCTGGTATTTGCTGGGATTACAAATATCAAGAAGTACAAAGACTTACTTTGCACTGAAAACTTTATAAGGGGATGTAAAGTAATTTGTCCATCAGGGAGAAGTGGTGAAAGACATAACAAATGAAGCTCATTTTGGAATTTATGTGAAATATCTGAAAAAAAATAACATATTCATCAAGGAGAATTCACTGCTGATAGTCTCTTTTCTGTGTCTAGCAAATATTTGAATTTCTATTTCAGAGTCCAGGCAGTATGATAGAGACAAAGCTCCTTTCTCTCACAGACAAAAATATGAGAAGCTCAAAATAAAGAATTAACTACATTATATGTTTTTGACATTATTTGGGTCATGAAATGTTTGCCCCTCACAATGAGGAAAAGACTGTATAGGATGGGTCCTGTACTGAATCCAGTGCTATCCCTGATCCTGTTTCAACAGAGTAGAAAAGCCTGTGTGTCCTGGAGTTTAATACTATGGTGTAACTAACTAATAAGAGCTACTCAACTGCATTGCAACTTTTATTACATGGCCAAGCCATCTTTTTAAGTTCTGCCACCTTTGTCTGTTACTTTTATCTCTTCATTTTCTAAATCCTTGAATTATCCCATATAATCTTGTTGGGGTTATGTCCATAGGAAAGAGCAGATATGTGGTACTTGATCTCTTTTTTCTCCTCTTTCCTCAGATTTTACTCAGTAAATATGACCAGTGCGTGGTTACTCCTCAGCAAAGCTCACGGGCTTAACAGAGAAAATCTTTGAGCTATTCAGATGCATCACATGTCAGCTCAAAGGACTCTTCAGATCTGAATGCTGGTTAGTGGACAGAAGTACACTTAATAAATGGCAGGATTGCCCCCAGATTACTCACAACACTCCTGCTGCCTCTTGAAGCATCCACTGTATATGCATGCTATCTAGTAAAACCAGCTTCAAAAAAAAAGTTCATCTTAAAAAAATTATACTATTGGAAAATAAAATATTGAGAATGGCATGAAAGTTCTTTATAAATATATTATTACCATAAATAACTGTTTCTTTGACATCTTGGGTCAGCTTTTTCTCTGAAAATATAATTTATTCAGGAGTTTCAGTAAACTGATTAGAAATATCCATCATGGAAGACAGTGACTTTCTCTCTGTTTTCATTTAAGACTGTACGAGATTTGTATTTGTTATCAAAACATTACTTCTCCCAAAACTACTTGTACCAGTATTTCTGTACCACACGAAAAGAAGAGGAATGTTACAGGTGTGGTTATAATGGCCTAAAACTTGAACATACGATGTTCTGTACTAACATGTGGAAGAACTTCACAGTAAGGGTGGTGGAGCACTGGAACAAGTTGTCCAGAGAGGTTGTGGATTCTCCTTCGATGGAGATATTAAAGACCCATCTGGACACCTACCTGTGTGACCTATTGTAGGGAACCTGCTTTATCAGGGGGGTTGGACTTGATGATCTCTTGAGGTCCCTTCCAACCCCTGCCGTTCTGTGATTCTGCGACAGTACTTAGTACACTAGCCAGGAAGACTTCAAATAAGTCTGCATGCTCCTAAAAGTTTTGAAGTTGCATGGCCTTCGTTGAGGACTGTATGTAAGTGATCTGGGTACAGAAATGGCTCAAATGCTGGCTAGAGGAAATACTGTCAGTGTGTTATATTTTGAGCTGCACTCTGCTTTTTCCCTAAATAGGTAATTGCAGAAAATTCCAGATGAAGGGGGAAAGTACAGTCAAATGAGAACTAGGAGAACTTGCTCTCTTTGTTCTCTTGTTTTAACCTCAATTGCTAGTTTTTATACTTCTTGACCCTTAAGAGTTACATTTGGTGTAATGATTTTTTATTTTTTTAGTTTTAGGTATGTGTCATATTGAATCCAGGACTGAAAATAACCATTGGAAATGTGATTAGGTTTATAAACCAATCATTGTGCAATGTGAAAAAGGAGGTTTTCTATTCCTGATCATTTATCACACATTATACTTTCTATAATTTGTTCTAACTGACAAATGATCAAATTATCATTTTTCACTGATTGTATTTGATTCAATTGCACACTTTCAAATATGGAAGTGTGCTGTCAGGACATATTGGGTCTTGTTTCTGTTGACCTAAACCTTTTTGTAATGACCTATCTTTAAGAAGTAAGTGTTATCCTTTTCTATTTTTTTTTCCAGGGAGAACAAAGGAAGATGATTGGTGCTTCAGGTCTTTGGAAGGAAAGCAAAATATCAGAGGGAAATTCTTTACAGAAAAGAAGAGTGAGTAAAAGCCTTTGAACAAAAGACTTAAATTCCATCTGTCATTTCCACCCACTACTAAATCTACCAAAGACCGAACATTTATCCCACTGAGCTGAATACTCTGATATCTAACTGTGGTGCTATTGATCACTGCAGAGCATAGGCCTGGCTTTTTAGCTTTTTGAAACTGTTAACATAGATTTAAGTGCAACAGAGGAGGCATGAAGCCATGAATGTTTTATTGGAGAGCTCCAGATCATCTCTCAGCAGGTGTGTTCAGTGCCATCGCTTAAAAGATTAACCTCCTATCCTTACATCAGCAATTATGGCAGAAACTGCCTTATTAGGTAAAACTTATTAGATAAATTGAAACTCTAACTCTATTGATAAATTCATTCAGTAAAACTGACCTCATGGCTCCAGGCTATGAGGGAAAATCTGCAGTTTTCTTTGCCTCTTCATGCACAGGAATCAACCAGCTAATCAAGAATTAGTGAGTAGCCATGCAACTTAGAGAGCATATTAAGAAGGTGTCTGTTTTGCAAATGTATTACCTTTCTGTGTGCCATACAGTCTTTGGGGTTTTCTTCAACAGTCAAGCTCAGTAAGACATAACACAACCCTTCCTTTTACTAGGAGGAATTTGCCAAGTAATCATTCCTCTGTGTCAGATTCTTCCAAGAGACTTATTTTATCTTTAAGTTTTGGCTTCATAGTGTCTTGGTATGTTGAGTAGGTGCAAGTGTTGTGGTGTTTTTTTTTTTTTTCCCTCTGGGAAGAGGAAAACTAAGCGAAAGGGTTGTTAATATCCAAGTTTTCGGAAGCAGTGGGGAATCCTCATGCATGGCTCTTCTGCTCCTTGATCTACTTGACTCTCCTCCAACCAGTTCTCAGAGAAATATGTTTTGGATAGACTTTCATGTTAATCAGCATGAATCTGAAAGTCATAAGTGCATCTGAAGACTAAGACTGTAGTGTCTGAAAATGTAAAATAAAGTATTATGATTGAAAATTTTTCTATGTCTTCAGGGATATTTATATTTCACTAGATGACCTGAGTACATTGCACCAATGTTCACCGATTGCCGTATTTATTATTAAAGAAACCCTTCATTAGCTTCATTTATTGTTGCCAAATACAGACATCCCTTCTTTACAGGGAAAGAGTTGAAGCAGTCACTCTTTAAATGAGTTGCTGAAGGTCAAGCATAAACCCTGTGTTTACAGAAGTACTTAGATAGTTAAGTTCCACTGAAGTTAGTGGCACAGGATATCTATATCTGTGGGTATAACCGATAGGTTTTAGCTGAAGTGGAAACCAGACCCAATGATACCTGACTGGAGTTTCTGCTATGGCTATACTACTGTGACAGCAGTCATCTTGTACAGTTCTTTAACATGCTGGATCATCAATTCAAAATACAGACTTAAGTTCTATAAATAACACTGGGAGAGTTTGGAGAATCTTTCACAAATGTTCCTCTTTCTTTCAAGAAACACCAGGTATGTCTATGGTTTATCAGTTGAATCTATTCCCATAGTGTCTTCCTGGATGTGTGCTAACATAAATGCCTTTTATAGGGCAGTGAACTGAAAAACTAGAGACATAACAAGTTATAGACCAGTCAAGCACTAGACTTCTCCCTGTAATTAATTTGCGAGGTGTGAGAATTGCTGTTTGTGTAGTAAGATGTGTGACAGCCTCCATGTACCATGTATCTAGTCAAACTTGTCCATGGTTGGTTTCTCTGGATATCAGAACATCTGAAAGTTTTTCTTAGTATGTAATCCCATTTCATGAATGTATCTCTCTGCATCATCAACTCTCTTTTCAAATCTCATCCTGAAACGTATCTTTTCTCCTTTGCCTATGTCTCTTAGTTTCTTTCTCCCTTGGTCATTGGCCTTATGACTGAATGCTCTAATTTATTCACCGTACAATGTCTTTACAATGCTGTTTCCTGTAATTTATTTCAGATACAAGACACTTGATAATGTTATTAAATTCCATTAAAGGCTTTAGAATGTCATTTGTATAAATGATTCTTAACAAATAAAGTCATGGGTTTGCAGAGGGTTTATTCATGCAGATAGAATAAAATCATTGGTGCTGTTCTTGTGAATAAGTTTCTAAGTTGGACCATGATATTGCATAGCTGGATATCTAAACACTTAAAGCAGACTGTCTTCTGAAAGCCTTGGGATGTTAAATTTTCTAATCTGATTGACACAGCATACTGTGGTTCTGGGAAGGTGTTATTTTATGGTGATATTGGACGATACTTACTCCATCCAGCTTCAGGTGCCCCAACAGAATTTGTAAGTTAAAGCTTGTTCACAATGCAGCCAGATGCCTCCGTCAGGCAAGTCAGAGCATGGAAGTTGGAAGCCTGTTTTACCCGATGTACTTTCCAAGAAGATTTTCTCAACGTCTCATCTTGCTGGCTATTTATATAGATGCTTTCTGGATGCTTGCTAAGTCTCAGGTAGGTCTGGCTCTGCTTGGGAGGATTCTCCTGTTACCACATGGTAAAAAACATCCATGTGCCAATTTAAGATTTTTATGTTTACTGTTAGATAAATCTTTTTTTGCAGAGTGGCTATGTCACTTTTTAAGTGTCCAGTGGATATTTAGCAGACAAGAATTACAGGAAAAAAGTAAAACTAATTCGGAATTAAAGCGCAATAGAAAACCCCAAGACACTGGTGGGTTTTTTTTTGTTGTTGGTTTTTGCTTTTTTGTGTTTTTTTGGTTTTTGTTTTTCACTGAGTATCCTTTCTATGTTCAACCAATCTCAGCTGTGATAAAATATTCCCTGTCGGCATGTTTCTTCTCCCAGAATATCTGCAGTTCACTAGTCTCAAATTATGACATGTATCCCTGAATATGAAAGCTTTTGGCTGAGCCTGAATAAGCTTTCTGGTAAGACAGATGTTCACTCTTTGGATATGTAATAGAAAACCCATCCAGTGTCTCATCAGTACAAAACTGATGATGTGATCCAACTTCAGGTGCTTTGTCTCCTGCAGAAACTTTCATATCTATTACCTGGAAAATAGCATGATGATTTCAAATTGGATTCTAGACACTGATTGAGGCCAGACTCTAATTCACTGACAGCATCAAGTCTTTCTATTTATTATCCAACTTATTATTGGGCTGGGAGGGAGGTAGGAAAAAGGAAACGTACTATTTTTTAAAACAACATTTTTTTTTTCTTTTTCCTTTCTTAAGGTTTCCCTTGTCCTAAGGCAGAAGCCTGATTTTTCACTCTGTTGCAGGATGGAGGATAAACTCTACCCAAGTTCCAAAGCAGATACTTGGTCTGACCTTTGCTTTCATGTCTCTGCTGTCTCACAGGTGACTTCTACTGTCTCAGGACATCTTCTTAATCATAGTTATTGTACTAGCCAAGATCCATCAATGTGCTGCATGGATTCAGGGTTGGAGAGGTAGGGAGAAAAATTTAGCAGCTCAGAATAATAGATCAGACATTGTACTAGCGTTTGGGTATGGTGTCAAGCAATCTGCTCAGAAACTAACCCGTTATCTGAAAATGTTTGTTTTTTTTTTCTCCATTGGCTCCTATTTTAAGATAACAAATAAAATGCTTTTTTTATTGTTGTTTTTATACTTTTAAATAAAAAATGGGTAAGCAAAATGTGGTTGGCTGAGAGTTAAGGAATTTTATAGGGTCCTATACAAATGGGACCTCTTTTTCTCTGAGCATCAGTAGAATCACAGGGCTCAGAAAGATATTTTAAATGGATGGGCATTTATATAGCTTGTGTTGGACCTCACACAGGGTTTACATGCAGACATCATACATATGTACTTTTTAGTTCACATTTCATGAATTCTCCTTTCATAATTTCTTGAATATGGAATCTGGGGGTAAAGCTAATTAACAGTACAGGTTCCTGTCAGCTGACTAAATATTAAAGTCCCTGTAGAATAGTTTGCTGCCCTGGAAAAAAAATCTTTGGCTTAAACAATTTTTGTGTGCGTTTTCCAACATAATCACAATCAAGTATTCCTTAAAATAGCTTGCTGAGGCAAGGAAAATAAGAAGTCTTTCAATTAGGAGATAAAATTACAGTAATGGGAGAGACTAATGTGTATGGTAAATATTGTATTATCTTTTTACATTCAAAATTGGTTTCAGAAGATAAAGACTTTGGCTGAAATGTAAGCTTGAAATTTGATGTAAACAAAAAGAAATTCAAATGCATGGGGGGGGTGGAGGGGGGGCTATGCTGTCCTGGGGTAAAGGAGGGGAAGGCAGCATGCAGCAAGGCAAGATCCTGATCCTCTGCACAGGCATTCTCTGGTGGAGGAGGAAAACGTGTACCCTGGCAGCATGGACACTAAACAGCATGAGCTGAGGAAGACTGCAACTACATGGCTCATTGTGAGTGAGTGGTAACAAGACCCATAGACCACATGTTACCCACACCATTTTAGTGTTCCATGGAGAGGGAGAGAGAGAAGAGCAAAGTGGAGGGGAACAAAAGGATGGGAGTGACGGAGAAGAAAAGAGGGCTGCTGCTGTAATCAGCACTGCACTGAACTGTGAATTTTAAGAGGTTCTCTTTAGTTCAGATTGTTATTTCCTCTGCTAGGTATCTGTACAAGATAATGACGATGGCTGGCAGTATACTGTAGCATAGACAAATTCTCATGGACTTTGCAAACGGGTCTCTTGTCCAATATGCTTGAATCTATATGATCACAGCTTAGTCATATTGCCACATTGTTTTTAATGGTACATTTAATTTTATGAATAAACTGGTTTCTAAATTGCTAACCAGTTGTCTGATTAGCTGCCACAGATACCATTTAATCTAAGTGCTCAAGTAAAGCGTAACCACTGCTTTTATGGTGTTATCAATACCCCTGTCATATCTGTCTAACTGCCATCTAGGTAACCTACGCTCATACAAAAAAATTCCTTTAGAAATCAGTAACGAAAATTATGCTTGTTTGTGGATAAACCCAAAGGCTATATTTAGTTTTTTAAAATACTCGTTATCTAATGACTTAATGGCTTGTTGAATTTCAGTGCAAAATGTGACAAACTGTGAAGTATGGTAATGGGTCACGTGTCTTTTGTTCCTTCTCTTCAAATATCTACTCTTGCTTGCCTGAGAAGTCAAGAGTATATTTTTCAGCCTCCAAGAAGAGCTTATTTTAGTATTTGTGGGGTACAATCTGAAAACAAGGATTTTGCTTGCATTCAAAATGAGCTACTGGAACAAATTTAGATACTGACTTTCTTGAGATCTGCAATTTGTTCCATGAAAGCCAACATTATGACCAGCAGTCATGCCTGTAAAAGGAAAGCTGATCACCTGATAATGCACTGGAATGTTTGTAGCCCTGAGAAGTACAGGTCTTAACATCTCCATTTTCTAAGCAGAGACACAGAAAAATGAAATTTCATTGTGCACCAGGAATGTGGACAATGCACAGTAACACAAAGATGAAGAGCAGATGCTCACACTGCCCAGACTTGATGCCTATGATGTAGTTATTTACAATCAGGCTCTTCAGAGGACCACTCAGTGTAAGCCCTGTGAAGCCTGATAGAATAAATGCTTTCTGACCTCCTCATACGCTCTTAGCAGCTTTTTCATAGTTTAGGTCTAAGGGCCGTTGGATCAAGACACAAGAACCGTACAGCAGCAGTAGACTTCAATTAATATAACAGGATGGTCAGGGTGGAGGCGTCCCAGTGATAGGGCATCACTGCAAGAGGACAGCTTCTCCCCATCCCAGCATGTAGCTTGCTGTGAATCAGCAAGAGTTAATGTGAAGAACATCCTCTCCCCCCATCCCTGTGTTAAATCTGTGCCTGCCAGCTATTGCATTTCTCAGTTTCTCGTAGTACCTCCATGGCTTGCTGAAGGTCAAAATATTGTCAGCACATGGTGGTGAACAATGTGTGTTAGCTTGTATGGTTGTTTGTTACAGGGGTGTTTGTTTGCTTTTTGCGTAGCATAAAATGTTTAAATGTGATGTTTTGCTCACTTACGGCTAGTGCTTTTGTACTTGCTTTACATGGTTACCTGACTTATTTTCCATCTGTTTCCTCACATCACTTTCAACTGGCTTAATCCTACTGCCTGATTGTGGCACCTTCCATGATGCAGTGTAATTAACCACAGGCAACTATTCAACATATTAGAGATGAAAGCAACATAGCGTGTTTTCTCTGGCTTTGTGACATGTGAAGGCCAAAAGAACAGCTTTATTCCCTCCAAAGCTTCTCTACCGTTCCTCGGTGTGTGATTGGACTATTTTTAGATGGCCTTGTAGGTATGCAGATATACCTAGGACACCTTGCAATAATACTGCTTTGGACCCATAAATCAGCTTCTCCACACTGAAAAGAGGGGAATGTTGGCAACTGGTTAACATGTAGCAGAAGAAATTAAATGCCTCTGACAGTAATTGCCTGAAGAAAATTCAGAAGATGAGATAGCAACAACACAGCAGACACAAAATAACTAGATTAGGAGCACAATAGCCATATGTCAACATAATATTAAGAAAACAGTGCTTAAAATGGCGAGGTCAGAACCTTTGCCAGGAGCCTGACATGTGCTTGCCAAACTAGTTTTGTATGAGAATGTAGTGTGTGGAAGAGGTGCAAAAACCAGCCCTCCCCCTTCAGGACCCCAAGGTTTGAAATCTCTGTGTGTCCAACTGAGATTGATTGCTGAAACTGATGAGGAATATTAATGGGGGGGAGGGGGGGCGGACGTTAAAAATGAAAAACAATTCTTTTTCCATTTCTCAGTCTACTTAAAAGTAAATGATGCTAATAAAACAAGCTATAGTTGGCTAACGAAGTAATTTTTCCCCATGTAAATCCTGACTCTTAAAACGTTTGTGTTGCATTATGATCTCTCCTTCTCTACACCTCTCTACAACTAAAATGAGTAATAAAATGGGGTGGCTTGTCTTAAAAACAAAGCTCATGTTTTGGTTGTGTGTTTCTGACAAGACTGAGGTAGCTCTTTCCAGTAACGCTTCGCAAATTGCATAGTAGACATTACTTCCTTGAAATTGGATCATTTCTTCATTTTTTTTTCATAATGAAAGATATATTTACCATGGGAATTATGGTCCAAATTTCAAGGTTTGCCTCCAAAACAAATCATTTAAATTTTACAATCATTCTATATATTCATAAATGGCATCAGTTTTGCATTCAGATTACAAACTTTCCTACATTAACTTCACTTAGCATCTTTCTATACTTTCAAATATTGTAATTACAAATTTCTTTACATCATATAAGCTCAGTATTTGACTTTTAAGCATCTGAATCTTTTCAGATGCTTTATATGAAAAAATCCTAAATTTATTTTTACCCTTAAATGGTTTATAGAGTATCATATACTTCTGTTTGAGTTAACTTCTAAATGTTTTTTTTTGTCTAAAAATTCACATCTTTCTGTTGTTGATGTCTAAGGGAGTGTAGAGATTAGTTTCAGATCTCCTCACTTTAGGATTAAACATGGTCAATTCCCCTGCTTTGTCTACAATAGCCATCTCTAGAAAGTCTGAACACGAAGACATCACTATCATAATACCATTTACTGAACAAAGACAGAGACTTCTTAATTTCGATATCATAGGGTCTTACGCATAACCAATTAGTTAATTTTTCTAAAGTTTTGGTATATTGCTACATATTTACTGATTATTGGTGCCCTACAAAATTATTCTCCCTGTAAAGAAGTGATGGATGCAAAGGAGCTGTTAAGGATACTTTCTGTTTTGGGCAGTCTCTGGTATATGCTTTGCCTTATATGCCTTCTACATTATTTTCATAAGAACAGATAAATAGTCAGCTTGCTCTAGCTCAAAATGATGAAAAAACCCTCAGTGAGTATAAGATTTCTTGGTACAGATTTAACCAGATCTACTTTAGGTCTTTTAAAGGTAAAACTGTCAGCAAAATATCACACCCCAAACTGACACAGTTACACCAGTGTGAATTTTTATATGTAGGCCAACTCTTGCTGTACTATATGTAAAATGAATCATAGGCTGCAGTCCAATTCCCTTAACAAAAAATAATTGGCAGAAACCCCTACTGCCGGATTTGGCAGCACAGGAGCGGTACGGGCATGCCGGCAGGATTTGTCTCATTTTCGGAGGCACTTTCTCAGAACAAGGTTACCCTGTGCGGGTGAGGCACCATCAGGGAAGTTTGCCCTGCTGCTGCCCATGGTATAGCCTCAGTGTTGACGTGATGCGTAACTCTGTGTGCCGCTGGATCGATCCTGTGAGCACTACATCCCCTGATGCTGGATATCATCTTCAGAGCAGTTCAGGAGCACAAGAGATGTTCCCTGGGTGTCCCTCATCCTCTGCAGCGCTGCTGCCTGGACTCCCGACAGATAAGTCTTGGTGTCGTTACTTTGACTCAGGTACAATTATCAGTTTTGCTCACAATAAGACACAGAAAACATGCAACTTTTAATCCAGCACATTGTACTCTTTTTTCCTTTGTTATCTAAGGTGCGTGATTTTTATTTATTTATTTATTTTTTAATATGACACCTAGATTTGTAGTTTTTGCACACTCCTCAAAAATGAAAAATGAAATTTCTTTCTAATTAACTGACTTTAAGATACAGGGAGTTATGGAAAAAAAGGATTTAAAACTTGGCATTGTTACAATGTATGGGAAAACATTTTAATCATTGGTTAAATTATCACTTACCCAATTTCATCTATCTTGTTAAAAGCTCTGCTGGAACAGCCTGTTGCGTAAATGAACATACCTTACCAGGAATATGTTGTTTTGATTCCACAGTTCTTTTTTTGTTAAAGCTGTTTATGAGCTGAAGGAAGTGAAAGACAAGTGGTAAAAATTAACAGTTGATATCTCTATTTCTGACTAGATCCTACTGCATGTTTAATATTTACGTAGGTCAATCAAAAAGTAATGCTTTCTACTTATTTTCATGGAAAACCGAAACAGATACAAAGAGCACAATAACACTATTTGAAAGAGCAAATTCTCAGCTACAAAACACTACATTTCAACACAGCCACCACCATTAGCCATATATTTTTTCCAGCAATGAACAGGTGCCTGCATGTCATGCCCTCAAAAATCTGCACCAGCAGAGGTGGCCCACTGTTTCACAGCTGCCATGTCTTCAAACTGGTATTGGGTCTGGTGTTACGGTGTTACAGGAGAAAGGTTGTCTTATCTGCTGGCCTGATTCTGGAAGTTTGAGCCTTCAGCTTAGTCAGCATCATGATGTAGTGGTCAGAGGATTTGTTGTTTGTCCAGATTCCAGGAACTCTAGAAGGATCACTTCTTTCCTATCCCAAAAGACAGTGCATATCACTTTACCCATTCAGGGCTGAGTCTTGAAATTTTACTTCAATGGGGAATTCACATATTGCCATTTCAAGGACTGTTGTTTTGTCTCAGGCTCATAGTGGAGATGTCTTGTAATCGGTAATCATGTGATCCAAGAAACTGTCACCTTCAGCCTCATATGGGTTCAATAGGTCAAGAGAAACTTGCATATAGTGTCCTTTCTGTTTCTGTGTGAGCATTTGTGGGACCCACCTGGTACATACTTTGTGATATTCCAGTGTTGCCACGCTCTTCAGTTTTTGCTGTGACAACTGTGCACAGCTGACTAGAATGCGGCTTGTCTTTCATGTCTCTGTCACCACTGCTGAAATGCACCACCCACCACCTCACTGAGCTTTCATCCACTGTTTGGTCTCCATAAACATTCAGTAAGCTTTGATGAATGTCAATGGGTGCAATTGTTTCTGCATGGAGGAATTCAATGACACACCTTTGTTTCATCCTCACTTCCATGTCAGACACCGTTGTGTCAGACTGCCTCTCTGCTGCCGTCTGTCACACAGCGACAAAATGTAATGGAATATTGGTGGGAGGGTCCAGCCTCTGCTGCCATACCACCAACATCTGCTTCTGATGTGGGCCAACATAATAAAATAGGAGGCATTACTTTTGGAACAGCCCTCACAGTTAATCTTAGATTTGCAAATGATCTTCATATGTATTCAGTAATATTTTTTGTTGGCTAAGGCTCAATAAAAATGACAGTGAATGTGATGTTTAATGTTTGCTATTTTTTAAAAAAGGTTTTCTTGTCTTTGAAATACATAGGTGCCTCCTTGGTTTAACAAAGGCTGGCTGTAATTAGTGATACACACTTATAAAGAGCCTAAGTGTTCGAATTCAAGCCATGTTAGGGCTTTCTCATGTTTAAAATCCACCCATTAGATTAGGTGGAAGGGTCGTAAAGCATTCTGTGAAATCAGGCACTGATATTTCACTCTTGAAGGGTGTTAATTTGGTTCTCCAGTTCTGATTTGTTTGGAAGAACATATTAATTGCTTGTTAGACAGAATTAAACCATTTTGTGCTACCAAAAAAAAAAAAAAAAGGTAAAAAGGAATTGCTGAAAATAAAAACCTGGATTTTAGCAGAGCATTCATTCTGATTTTGCAGAAAGAGAGAACAGAATAATTCTGTCATTTTGGATCTTTGAACAGCTCTGAGAATTGAAGACTGATGCTGCTGAGAGATAAAAAACAAAGACAATTTTATTCCCTGCCAAAAAATTATTCTTAAGGTCATAGTATGATGTGTTCTGCCTTGGTATCCCTCCTGCCTCATTGCTCAGAAAGTCAAGAAAATGGCAGCAGAAAAGCCATTCCACTTGAGAGTAAAAGTGCTGGGTTCTGTTGTAGCTGCAGAGAGATGACTGTACTTGGGGCCTGATTCTGCATCTCCTGGGCCAGAGCCTAACAGGGGCATCAGGACACACATGGCTTAAGCCATGCCTACCCAGGAGTCTGGACATAGAGGTCTCTTAAAGCTGAGATTCTGCAACAACAGCGTGAAATTTAAAGTACCAGCCATTTCCAGGAGATATGAAGGTTCATGCTCTGCATGTAGCAGGATTGGAGAGCAGACAATGACTGGACAGACAACGAAATGATGAGTAAATGTTCTCATGTTCTCCAGAAGTTCTTTTCTATAGAAAGATTGTGTTGCTGAATTCATTTGTTAGAAACATAGAGAATATGTGCAAGACCACGTAGGATGTAACAGACTCATCTTCCCACAGCAGAATTGTAAACACTGGTTTAAAAATTGCAGGACAAGGCTGCCTTTTTCTATGATGCTGCCTGCTGTGTTCTCACGAGAGCTACCACTTCTGCCACGTATTCCCTATGTCTCTATATGCATGAGGGGTGACCTGGAGGAAGGACTTACCCTGTCACGAGCCCAACCTCATGCCTGATTGTGTTTGAATCTCTGGCTTCTTAAACACATTAGGTGTAAAGTTGACTGGATATTAACCACCTTTTCTTGATGATGTCAGGTGGCTGGGGCATTGTTCTCAAATGGATGTGACAAATCCACATGGGAATTTTATGGATTCAATATTTGTAATCAGTAGACTTCACAGAACTTGAATATTATGGGGCTCTCTTCCATGTCTGAAAAATATGTGCACAGTTTCAAAATTTACTTTATGTAGTGGCCTTACCGTATCTTGGCCCCTGGCCATGTCTGCTTCAATTCTTGATTTTCTGGCAAAGAGCAAGCTTTAATGGCTTAGAAACACCAACAGGAGACTTCCTTTGTACAATTTCCTACTGTATGCCACAAAACTAGTGAACCAAACCTTGTGCTAACCACTTGCTAACAAATACATATTTTGCTCTTCACTTTTTCTCTCCTAACAGCCTATGTGCCTGCTGTATTTCTGCCTCACCCTAGCCTCTCAGCTCTCTGAGCCAGGGGTTGTCTCCAAAACTTAACATTGTCACTGCCAGTCACTCGACCTTGGCTCTGAGTTCATGCATGCTACCAAATGCAAACAATATTCCATGTATCTTCTTATTTGACCTGGTCTTACCCTTAGGTAAGGCGATGCATTTTTGTTTGTTTCTTTGCTTGCTTTTAAGATATTTGAGATAATTAATTGATAGATGGGGGAAATTTAATTTGTGCTTTAGAAAGGATATACATGGGCTATAAAGTCTGGCTATTAAATTGATTGGCTAAAGTGCAAATACTCAAATTTCTCATTTGAAAGATGTATAAAAACTTTTGGCTCTTTCTGAATTTCTGCAACTTTATTTGTGAGATAAAGGTCATCCAATTTTTCAGATTCACTTGTCTAAACTTGTTCTGTCCATCTGTTTTTGTCCTGGCATGCACACCAGTAAATCCTTCATGTGAGTGCTGTTTCATTGTTCTTCCAGAACAGTGAGGATGAACATTTAGGAATGTTATTGGTCTTTAAATAAAATAGAACTGCTCTCATTTTCTCTAAATAGGAAAATATTCATTAGTGAGACAGATATGGGTGTGAAGACCATAACAAAATAATGATATTACACGCCTTAGTAATCAAGATAAAATATGGCTTCATTTTTAAAATGATACCTAAGATACAGTGAGACAACAGAGATTTAAATAATTCAAAATATTTTAGCATCAGTGTTTGTTCTTTTTTTTAGCTGTTTTTTTAATTTCTGAGGGACTCATTTGTAGCCATCGTCAGATTTGGCTACGATTTAGTGGGCATGTATTGCAGCTCTTTGCAGTGAAGCAAATTAAGTTTTTATATATTTATAAATATTTATGAATTATGGGGGCTACTCTGAAAGTAATGCCTCCTATTTTATTATGTCGGCCCATGATGTCAGAGGCAGATGGTGGTGGTGTGGCAGTAGAGGCTGAACCTTCCCACCAATATTCCGTTACATTTTGTTGCTGTGTGACAGATGGCAGCAGAGGGGCAGTCTGACAAAATGGCGTCTGACATGGAGATGTGTTTGGAGGACCTTCTGAAGATGGCCTGGGTGCGTCCTTCAGAGAAATTTCAGTTGACTTGAAATGGTATTGGTCTTTCTAAAACACTGGTGTTGCACAGTAACCCTTAGGTGTATATCAGCATTTGAAATGATGTGAAGGAAACTGTTACTGTCTAGGATACCTTTGCAATTTACTATTCTCTGGAAAGCTGAGAAACAAAAAGGCACTTCAGAAACTAGCATTTGGGTGATACTGGGCTAAAGATGAGCAAAAGACAAGTTAATTCATCAAAATTATTTGTATAGCGCAGCAGCAGGCATTTTACATAATTTCCACAGGAGAAAGCATGGCCTGTGAATTTTCCTTTTCCGTGTCAATTAGCTTTCCTCATGCTTCACCAAATGCCTTCAGCATCACCTAGAATGATTGCGATAATGGAAGTTTAACTTGGCAAGAGGCGGAGTAACTCAGTCAAGGCCAGAATAATGAAACAACCCTTTCTGTTCACACAGCAGAAGACAGCCCTCTCTCTGGCTCTTGGGCTGTGGTAGGGGATCACTCGTGCCTCCTCCTCACACAGCACAGCAGTGGTCTGAAGGGGTAGGTGGGATTTTAACAGATCCTAGAGGACAGATTGTCCTGCAGTCAGACAAAATGGGCTGGGTTCTTCACTGGGTACAGAAGCTTTTTCTGCCTCAGCAGGACAAAAAAGCCTTGAAGCTGGTACAGTCAGCATGCTGGGGAACTACCCAGTATTGCAAACATAAAGTTGGTTCAGCCCATCCCACATCTTTCACTAGGTGAGCACTGATCCTCTGTTGAATGCTGGCTTGATGTCATTGCTACTATATATATAGTTTTACTTGAACATGTCTTCTTTTCTTTTTTTTTTTTTTAAACACTGTTTTCCTTTGTTATGTTCAAGTCTCATCCTGCCAATGGGCTGTTCCAGACCAAAATGAGTTTTGTAACTATTACATTGGCAAGGTTCCCCAAAGGAAAATAAGTGTTATTGCCTCTCAGTTTGCTGATAATAGAACACCATAGTCTAGCCTCAGCTTGTAAGTACTTTGTACTAAATCCTCAGCTGTTGCAGAATGTCTCCACACCACAGAGGAAGGGAGTTTCTGTGTGACTGTGCCCCCAGTCGCTTCAAAGGGAGCTCCTCAAACTGAGCCCTCACCAAATCAGACCTGCAGAAATGAGCCTGCCTTGAACGTGTTTGTGAGTGGAGCTAGATTTGCCAAGAACCAGCGAACAAATTTTATTTGAACTCTGTCCCCCTTGTAATTTTTCTTTGCAATTCTCAATATGTTTTTGCATTTAGGGACTGAAGAGACCTTCTGTAGCTTTGCTAACACATGCCATTTCCCTTGGGTTAGAATAAAAAGCTGTTTAGCCTGGTAAAATTCCTCACAGCTGTTAACCAAAGATTGTGTTGGATGAAGGGCATGCCCCATATGTCAGAGGGTACTGAGTTCACATGTTGATAGGGTTTCGCATTTTCATTTTGCTGTCTAAAACCGCAAATAACAAAGAGAAAACTGCAAGCCACCCATGGCAGAATGATTCCAAATAAAGCAAATCATGATTGATTTTAGTTTGACAGCTGAGTATTATTTTGCCTACCTGCATAGGAGCACATCAATATTCACCAGAGAAATAAATGACCTGCCTCATCTTTTGCTTTGTAAAGTCATTCTGGCCACAGTTCTGCAAAGACAAGTACATGCTCAGATTTCAATATGAGGACTGATTAAAAGTAGCTTTTTCTCTTTCTAAACAAAGCTTAATATGTATGAGGGCGGCTCTGAAAGTAATGCTTCCTATTTTATTATGTTGGCCCACCATGTCAGAGGCAGTTGTTGGTAGTATGGCAGTAGAGGTTGAACCTTCCCACCAGTATTCTGTTCCATTTTGTTGCTGCGTAACAGATGGTAGCAGAGGGGCAGTTTGACAAAATATCTGTGTGGCTCCCACAAATGCTCACACAGAAACAAAAGGAACACCGTATATAAGTTTGTCAGAACCTATTGAACAAATACAAGGCTGAAGTTGACGGTTTCCTGGATAGCATCATTACTGGTGACAAGATGTAGTGTCACCACTACGAGCTGGAGTCAAAATGGCAGTTCATGGAGAGGCAATGTGTGAATTCTCCACCAAAGAAAAAGTTCAAGAGGCAGCCCTCAGCAGGTGTACTCTCTTTTGGGATAGGAAAAAGGTGATCCTTCTGGAGTTCCTGGAACCTGACTAAACCGTCAACTCTGACCACTCCTTTTCTGATGCTTACTAGCTGAAGGCTTGACCTTCCAGAGTCAAACCAGAGAACAAGACAACCTTTCTCTTGCAACACCATAATGCCAGGTCCCATACCAGTTTGAAGATCATGGAGCACATTGCCGATCTTAGCTGGACTGTTGTACCATACCCACTGAACAACCCAGATTTAGTGCCTTCTGACTGCCATCTGTTTGGGCTGATTAAAGATGGACTGCATGGGCAACATTTTCTTAGCAGTTAGGCCATCATGGCAGCTGTGAAACAGTGGGTTGCCTCCACTGGTGCAGATTTTTACAAGCATGGCATGCAGGCTCTTGTTTATTGCTGGTGACTAAATTGAAAAACAGTGTTTTGTAGTTGAGAATTTTCTGTTTCAAAGAGTGTTCCTGTGCTCTTTCTATCTCTTGTGGTTCCCATGGAAATAAGAAGGAGACATTACTTTTGGAGTGACCCATGTACTAATGTGGATACACATCTAATCACACCATCAAGTTACAACGCCTCTAAAGCGATGGCCCATCCTCTATGCATTATAACTGTTTGTCAGTTTTCTGATTCCCCATCTACTAGCAAAGTAAAATGTGTTATTAAAAAAGTTTTCATTCAAATTTAAATTGAGCTGTGTTACCTCTCACCGCTGTTTCAAACTTTGATCGTATGGTTTTACAAAGCTTTTAAACCTGTTCCCAGATTGCCAATATATATTATAAAATGATTTTGATTCAATTGAAGAGATTTTCTCCCCTTTTTGAGGCACATACTTTTACAAGTAATTCAGAGGGTTACACACGACAGAATGACAACAGCAAATCTGAACTGCTCATTTATACCAACTGAGATTCACAAAACACAAGGGGTTTTTAATTATTAACAAGAAGCATATTGTTCAGGGTAGAACAAATTTACGAATATGTTTGTGTAGCTCTGTATGAGTTAATTCAGTCTGACTTGGCAATAAGAACTACCTTGGGTGAATAAGGAAGGCAAAAACAAGCCTTTGCACTCAGAACTCTCAGTAAAGCGGTTGTGCTACACAATTTCTCTTTCAGAAGCTGGTGGTCTTTCTCCCCAGTGCAGTTGTTTGACAGGTTACCAACAACAGCACAGGTAGGCTGTGCAGTTGCCCTAGGTTTAAAATTAAAGTGTGAACACACACAATATATGAGAAGAAAAATTCTGAAGGTTGCTCACAGGCTTTGTTGGAACATGTCTAGCTATCAGCAGCATGTAAACACCAGCATAGGGGTTGATTTTAAATTATCAAACTTCCAGCCATCTGCGAATTTTCTGAGGGAAGTCACATATACCATTAGCCTACTTGGGCTTACATCTCTGGTGCCTTTCCACATACCAAAAAAAAAGAGATGGGATCCCACCACTGGTCAGGGTATCAAGATGATCCTGTAAAATTGTTAATGTGGTGTTTAAAGTTAAGTAAGTTGATTTAAATTCAGCAGAATGCTATATGTTCTTTCTTTTAATTCCTTTATTCTTTAGCATGAACTGTAGTGGTGTGATGACCACCATTTCTGCACAAAGAAGAGTGATTTAAAATTACTTGAGCAGAAGGAGAAAAATTAGGTCATATTATTCTTCCTTAAATTTTTTCCAAGCCTAAGAACACTTATTTGTATAGTTTAACTTAATTTATGCATCTAACTGTGATCTCATGGAGTCCTCTGAATGAATCCTATGAGCAAAATTAAGAGATTTTATTTCCCTTCTACGTTTTCCTAATGACAAAATTATATCCAATAAAAGAGAAACAAGATTTTAAATATTTAGCAAGTGTGTTTGGAGTGGCAGTGCACACAAAGTCTATAGGCCAAAGTTTTCAAATATTCAGCCTGATTTTAAATTCCATATTTACCTCTTCCATAAAAAAGTCACCACACCTCTTGTCATCATTGGCAAGTATGTGCACTCACTGACTATATGTCAAAAAACTTTTGTACAAATATCAGGTCCAAGTATGAGTCTGGTCACCTAATTATTTCTAAGTCTTGCTCTAATTGCCCAACTTTATACTCATAATGCTTCCCTCTGAGCAATGTTACTTTGAAACACCTAACTCCTGGGGCTTAATGTCTCCCCAAGGTCTGCAGCCCTTCTGCAGCTGCTGAGAACAATCTCCTTCCTGCCACAAGTGGCAAGGTGCTTGGTTCCTGGCCTGTACAGTGGCACACCAGGGATCCAGCCAGAGAAAACAGAAGGGAACTCTCCCTTCTTGCTTCAGTCTGTGAGGTAAGGGTGGCCACATCATCTGGGAGACCTGGTTAAAGCGCTACCTGGGGAGGATCAAATCTGCCTATCCCACCTCCACGAAGAAAGCCCTACACTTCCTGCTCAAGCAAACAGCCTTTTGTGAGTTGTGGATGAAAAGCAGATTTCTGTTTCTGTCTGTATCCTCTGTGATGCCCCTGAAGGGACTGAATATGGAGAACCCCAAATTTTAATTAAATCTGCGATGAATATTAAGGATGACCTGGTATCCTTTTTTTTTTTTTTTTTTTTTTTTTTTTTTAGCACTGTTTGGCTCCTGTTCTGTAGAAACAGCCGGTGCCTGCTGAAATGCTATATGGGTCCTCTGTGCCTTAACCCTCTTTGTTGGGTGAGAGCTGAAGGATGAATGCGGGCTTGGGAGGTGCCTCCAAGCACTGTGTTTGCAAGCTTTGTCCCAGTCTTTATCGGGTCATGCTGGAATTGCAGATTTCTGGTTCTGCTTTGAAAATGAGGGTTCAAGTCTGTAAGATACATGAGATATGAAATCTTTCTCTTAATTTGTTTTATTGCTTTTATATGTGGTATAAACCACTAAATATTTTACATTTTCCATATTAAATTCACCAAAGGTAGAAGAACGTAGTATTTAGGCAGGTTTTCAGACATTCCCGACATGGACATGAAGTTACTAGTATACAAGCAAAAAGTGCTCTTACTGCTGTACGTTCTGCATCCTTAAACTTTTAACACAATAAGAATAAAATATGCAATACATTACTGGAGGGCAAAGAGAGAAGAAAAAAGATTTATCTGAGCCTACAACAAAGAATGAATTATTGACTTAAGCTGAAACACAAGAACTATGACTTGTTGAATTCCTGCCCTGAATTTAATGAAAAATTGCTGAGAGTGTGATTTTTACAAATTCCTCCAGTTTTTAATTATTGTCTGATCATTTAGGTACTTTATGTACCTGTAAGCTGAGAAGGTAAATGCTGAAACACCCAATATTGCACCCAATATTGTAGTTAATTATCCGAATTCAGATGGAAGTCATGTTCTCTATTTTAAGCATCATCATAAAGGATCTGTCATGCTTGATTTCTTAAAAAACAAAGGTCTAAGTTTCTGCACATGTTAATGTTAATGAAGTACTAAATGTTTTCTTTAGAACAAATCTGTTGCATTCCCACTAAAAATGATTATAATTTTGATGTTATGAACTAGAGCTTTCCTTAACTGAAATACCTGAGTGCTTGGGTCATACTCTCTGCGAGTGAAAAAAAATAGTTAAGGTATTACTAAGGCAACATAATATGTGGTAAGCAAGAAATAAGAACTATTATAGAACTTAAATAACATGCTATTATAACATACATGCTGAAAGTCCTGGAAAACGTAAGGAAGTATGGATCAGATCGGTTAGCAACATTATCTCAGTCTGGTGGATGTTACTCAGTTTGGGCTAAGATGGTTCTGAGAACTGTGGAACCAATTGTCTGGTAATGTTGCAGACACCTAAGGAGCTAGTTACAGTCTGCTGTATAACCTGCTTATTCTCAGTTACTATTTTGTTCTGTAAAATAATACATCACTTACACACCAAATGACACTAGGACTATAGCTGGTCTTGACATTATTATTGCAAAATAGGATTTTTGTAGAATTAAAAAATACCTTAAGGAAACTGTTGTATGGAATCTGTAACCTTATATACAAGTCTTGAACATATTTGAACAACTTCTCGCTGAAGACTGGGAAATTTAATGTATTTTACTGTATTGCATTTTTAATTCTTTACTGGCATACATGCAAGAAATTTAACTTTTCAACAGCTAAAAGGACTTTTCCTCAAGTCTATCTAGATAAATCCATAACAAGGAGGTGACAGTAGATTTCAGCTGAGTTTCAAAAATGATTTCACAGCCACTTAGAAAAAAAAGCATTTGGCACAAGGAGCACAAGAATGGTTATAAAATAAAGTAAATAAAGTGAGAGGCACTGAGGGCAGAGGTGGGTTGTAGGGTCAAAGTTGGAGAGCTCAGGTTCTGGGGTTCAGGGAGCGCCCCGACCCTCAGGCAGCATGGCCACCTGCAGTATCTTTATGGCAATGCCTTAAGCTGATGCTGTTCCATGTCAGCCAACATCATCGAGCTGAGAGATGTGGTCCAGCTCTCTTAGCCCATGGCTGTGTCCCATGAGCCTTGATCTGTAGAATGAGTCCCTCACAGCTCTGAATGGCTGATGCCCTATTCATGCTCTAGGTGGAGACTGAAACCATCCATGAGACATGACAGTGTGCTTCCAGTTTGTTTAATGCTGAGTGGGTTTTTTTTCCTTCAAGTCAATCTCAATCGAATATTTCAACATCCGTGAGGACTAGCCTTGATCCTGCTAAGCCTTACTTAGAAGAGGAATCTTAATTCATGCAAGTTGCAATGACTTTGATGGAACTGCTCACATGTGTAAGAGTCTGCAGGATCAGCAACCCTCAGCTAACAAGGGAGTTGTGGAAAACTGAATGGCATCTGTAAATAAACACAACACTACAGACCCTGGTGTGTGGCTCTGCTCCTTTTTGGACACACTATCCTATCTTTGCTGAGGCAAAGTCTTCCTGCTCTCTTCGCATCACACAGATGGGATCAAAGAGCTGAAGAATCACTTTTTATGGATGGGAGTCCATCACAGGAGCATTGCTATTAGTCTTTGCTAGCCATCAATGTCTGGAAATTTCACAGTCAAGTTGCTAGTGATTGTATTGAAAGGGTTTGTGTGTGGGTGGTTGAAAATATGGTGCTTGGCCTCTGGTGCCAAGCTCTCAGGCAATATCAGCTGTCTTTACACAAGTGATGAGGCAGAATATGTTACTTTAAGTTTAATATTCAGAACTTTGTCTGTTTTGCTGTCAAAAACTATACATGTGGAAGAGATCGCTGCTGATTGCAGAAAGTACATAATTAACTACTCAGCACAGAAGAAGGCATTGTGTAGTTTGGATAGAGAAAGGTGATATAAAGTGATTCCCTCATTTTTTACATTTAATCTCCTTGAGTACTTTTTTCTTCTTCATATGGCAGCAATTTGTTGCTATATCAGTAAAACATTTATGTTAGACCCTCTGGATGTATGGTTGACTTCTCTGCTTTTTGTTATGTGAATGTAGATGGTCAGATGCTTGGCTTTTTCCTCACAGTTAGTAGCATTGTTAAAAAAAAAAAAGGAGAATTGAAACTGACTAACATGATTCTTCCTTCCTTTCTTTCTTTCTTTCTTTTTTTTTTCTACTGCTGTTTCTTTCTTTATTACAAAATCCAATAGCCTAAAAGTTGTGAAAAGGGGAGCAGATTTGAAAAAGAGAAACAAGAGAGAATGAAAATCCTGAAGAGGAAGAGAGAGGAAAAGGTCTTGAAATCAACTGACTGTAGCAAAAGAAAGCTGAGAATGAAAATACACTGTGATATATGTGCAAGCACATGGACACTGGTCGTGGAAAAAATGAACGTCAAGGAGAGATGTAGAATGTAGATCTATAACGATGTACATTTTGTTATCTCCTTTTGTTTTATGATGTGAAATCTGGCAATATCCTCCAAAGGACATTCAATACATAGCTAAGAGGATAGTCTCTCCCCGGACACCGTTTAATGTTGGGTGTAGGAAAGAGGTAAAATGGTGGATGTTGGTGCTTTATCCAGGACAGGCACCTGGTGCATTCACCTGTGCATGCGTATTTTTGAATGCCCATGAGTACTCATTTTTAGGTGAGAGTGCTCTTCTCACCGTGCTCTCCAACACGCTTACTTGCATGCACATACTTTGCAGTAATGGCCCCTAAGCCACTTAAACAAACAAACCAGGCAATTTTCTTCATCCTTTATTAAATGCTTGAGTTTACTTTTATGCCATGGCAGAAAAGAACCCCTAACAACCACAGATCTGCCCGCTCAGGATTTAGTGCTAGCCAACAAAAAAGTTTAGCAGTGTGTAGTCTGGAAAAAGGAGAATATATATGTGTTTAAAGATGAACAGTTCTTTATTTCTCTCTGCAGCAAACCATATTGCTGATTAACCACTGCTTTCATAAACTACAAATGGGCCATTTAAGCTGTTTCACCGCTGGTTAATGTACTGTATTGTGCTTGCTCTTTCTACAGTAGCTAGCTAGCGTTTTGTTTTTATTAGAAATTCACCTATCCTTGTCTACTAAGGAGAAAAGAAATTACGCTACAGAGCCCTGCAGCCCATAAAATGGCAGAGATTCCTAAATAAGACTGGCCCAAAACTGAAACCTCTGTCTGCC
Source organism: Numida meleagris (assembly GCF_002078875.1). Classification (NCBI taxonomy): domain Eukaryota; kingdom Metazoa; phylum Chordata; class Aves; order Galliformes; family Numididae; genus Numida; species Numida meleagris. The sequence goes on along the minus strand of NC_034410.1, from coordinate 113,370,020 downwards.
TGCACTGTAATGAAATGCATGACTACAGGAGATAATAATAATTGCAGCAATAGCTCGTTACAGCTCCCAGATGATTTGGTGCTGTCAGGAGTGCACTGTCCTCTGACATCCCAGGAGGCGAGCAGCATCACTGACTGCAGGTCCTGATTGGTGTAGTGAAATATTGCTGGCAAAAATTAAAAGGTCTTGGTGTCAAAATAATTCATGATATGCATATCTTCCATTCTGATGAAACGGCTGATATCCGGATTAGCAAGATAATAAAACTGATCAGGCTACAGTTAAACAATTTAAGTTGGAGAGCCGTTCATTTTGCAGGTGTCACTTGTCAGATCAAGGGGTCAGAGCAGGATGAAAGGCTCTCCCCAGTAACCTTCGGATGATTCGGATCTGGAATGTTCTTCATGATTTGTCCAAAGTTTTCATCACCGTGCTGCCGTGTAGCATTACCGCAGCAGGCTGTGCTCTGACATTCAAATCCCGGGAATGACAGGTTATTAGGAGAAGAGAACTGGCTGTACATACATTAAGCCCCGTATCTTTGACCTGTAATTTGAACTGATAGTGATATTGTAATTGAATGAGTAAAAAGAGGAATTTTTTATTAAAACATAGGAAGATGAATAAAACGTTTATTTTCAGGAGATTTATGGGTTCATAAAATAAGCCTTTTTGATGACGATTCATTTTACCATTCTTGAAATGCTGAGCTATGTGCTTACTATTTATGTCATGGAGCAGTTATTTGAAATAACATGGCATTCCATATATTTCCAGCCTGTTTGTCAATACCCAAGTCTGTACAGATGAAGAGATATTCATTTCATACGAGAATTCGAGTATATGAATAGTTTGAGTATTATCCCAGTAAAGTGGACCTAGGAAAATATTGCACCCAGTTAATACTCATTGCTTCAGAAACCCCTAATGTCCTTTCCTGACACCTTATTGCAGGCTATTATTATACAATGGATCTTCAGTCATATGGTTAGAGGGAGTGGGGCAGAGCCACACCATCAGGGTAATTGACTCCGTTGTGCAGCAGCCTTACACACTTGAGTAACTAATTTAATGGAATGTGTTTTCATGTTCCCCCACACTGCCTGTCCCCAGAATAATTCTCCTGCCAGGGTCCCAGCAACTGGGAACAGGTAAGTAGCAAAAGGGCTCTCCTTTCTTGAAGACAGGGATGCTTTGCAGCAGGAACTCAAACAGAGCCAGCTCCTGTGGTAGATCTGCTGCCAAAGGAGCAACTGCCTCTAAACCCAGGAAATGAATTGGGGTTACAAAGAATTCACTGCACCTGACAGGACTGGACCTCCAGTGCTTGATTATTGTTTGTGACTCCTGCTTTCTGTTGAACAGTACAGCAAGAACCCTTTGGCATAGGGAAAGCACTGAAATGACTGATGGTAGCAGGAATCAGGCTGTGCATCTTTTTGGTGCATTTGTGTGAAAAATCCCACTCCCTTGAACCTTCAAGGAGTCTTGCTGTGTTTCAGTGGAGCAACTCCTTGCACAGATTCAGGCAGAGGCTTTCAATTTTGTTGCTGCTACTTGGGAAAACATAGGGAAAAAGAAATGATCAGATCTCTAAACAAGTCAGCTGGACTCTTAAAAGCTGATCACAAAGGACAGTGATGGTTTTAACCATCATTTGTCGATACTGTGTTTTGTTTCTACACCGTTCCTAGAGGTGCGGTGAAGTGAAGATCTAAACTCACTATCAACAGGTATTTTTGTTTCCGAGTTACACGTTACAGTTGTAACCTAAGTACTTGGTCATATCATAGACATTAATAGGATCTACTTCATTGCTTCTGGTTTACTCTCTGTTAACTTTTACAGACAAGATCACCGCTCACTGAGAAGGCATGGACCCACTGCATTTATGTGGTGGCTCCTTCTACAGAAAATGAGTTGTCACACTAGGTGCATTATTCACGTACCAGATCTTGTTTTAAACCAGAAGCCCAATCTTGCAGAACTGTACAAGATTTAGGTCTCAGAATCTTTTTCCTGGCTTCAACTAAAGCTTAGATATTTGACTAGATTCCAGACTTGACAGAAATTTGTTACGTAATTGTAACCCCCCCCAAGCATAATTATCTCTTCTTTTGCTTGTAATTACATCACTGTTGAATGTTGATGTTGATGAAGTGAATATTAATACTTATGCAGTTGAAGAAGTCAAGTGTAACAGGAATTTGTGGGCTTACTCTCGTGAGTAAAGTTAAATAAATAAGCGCATATTTGCAGGACTAAATCCATAGACCTTCCCCTGTGTGCTCTCCCTAGACTGAACTGAATGTCATACTGGTCTTGAGCCATAAAACCCTATGTAGTTTTGGAAGGACATTGAGTTTAGGCTGTGTAAGTGGTTTCGCTTTGCGCTGTGCCATTAAGAAGTACGCATAGTTTGCTTTTATGATGTTTGCTGTCATTTAATTACTGATGCATCAAGACGATCATCCCCATTCAATTAAATTAAAATTAATGGTTATTTGTTGTTTTTTTTTTCAAGTCAACTGAAGATTTTGGGATGTTGCTTTGTGCATACACTGAATACTTTCATCAACAAAACTGAAAGACAGAGTGTTTGAGGTCTGTTTGATGTCAGATGTAACCTTCCATGTTAGTTTAAAATATTGAACTAGTAGAAATTAGTAGATTCTTGCTATCTAACCAGAATAGTTTAGGAAAATCTTCAGTGAAGCTCAAGCAGAGTTTTAGCTGCTCTTTTATGTTCATAAAATTAATTCTGGACAGCTCATCATTGGTAGGTCATTTACTTCTGTGTGAAGTTTTGGTGTAGAAAGTCAAGCACAACCATTATGAATGTCCTGATTGTGGTATAAAAACAATAACAACCTTTCCTTCTCTCAGCTTTTCTTCCTGTTAAAATTCAGGACACAAAATCTCATGTATCACAGTTATGGTTAAAAATATATGGCATGTCATACTCCTTTGATGTTTTGCACTTTCATAGTGCAAAATATGCAAGAGTCCTATTTCACAGAGATAGCCTGGTGGCTGGCTTTTCAAAACTTTAAATATAAGCAGTAAAACAGAAGGGCAAATGGCTTTCGGTGGAAGGCAGTTGAAAAACATTGAATTTGTACAATAATCCACCGGATATTTTCCCTGTTAGTTTATCACAAGTTTGTACAGAAATTCAAGTGTTTTCCTGAGGGAGGCAAGATGAAAACAGAGGCAAAGAAGGGCATCGACTTTTCAGTATTTCTGTTTTAAAAACATAGTATAAACTGGATCTCATCTATTAGATTCCAAATAAATACAGACTGCTTGATTTCAATAACCAGTGTTTGATTCGATTTTGTTCCTCATACACACGTGTAAACATACATGTCAACCTATTTAGAAAACAGTAAATACTCAATAAATTTTATACATAATGTATACTGGTTGGGAATAGATGTTTATATTTGACTCTATTTTGATATGCAATTCAATCAGCTTGCAATGAGGACAGACATTTTTTTGCCCTTCCATTATCTTTCCTATGTCACAGGCGTGTGTGTGAGTATACACATACCAGGTATGCAACAAAAACAGAGGGAGATTAGTTGATTGCATACAAAGGGAGATGTGAATTTGTTGTTTCCACATCAGCTGTACATTTTGGGGGTACCTAGGAAATGACTCAGTAGATTAGCTTATTTGATTCCCTTACAGGTTTTATGTCTTTACCCCGTTTTAATTTTCCATTAGAATATAATAATAGCCACAGGAAAAAATGATTTGGTGTGTGATCGATTTCATTATGTTCTCATCGTAAGGGGAGAATCTAAAGTGGGAGACCATCACTAATTTTTCGGCACAGTAATTTATTCTACAGTATTTAAATGTTGTAATTTTCACACTGAGGCACATGCTGCCACATCTATCGTCCCCTGGACCAGTCTCTGTCTTGCTCTTTCCTTTTCATCTGTTTTGTTTTTGCATTTTTTTCATAAATTCGACAGATGGCCTCTTGATGAATCCTTGATAATACTGTCATGTAAAGCAGCTAAGACTAGAAATCATCTCACAACAATTTTTCATTGCAAAGAGAAAATTGAAGGCAGACAAATATCTCTAAGTCCGTAACAACAGCAACAAAATATCCACTTCATGTAAATAAAGAGGACAAGCTTTCCTCATAATGCTCAGACACTAATGCCAGTATCCTTTAAAGCCCGTGGATGGTTTTATGCTACATTTAATTCATCTTTCAAGCCTTGGGTTTGTTTAGTATTTTTTTGGTTTCATATTCAGAAACATTTTCCAGGCTCTTAATGTGTTCTCCCTCCTCCTTAGTCCCCCTCCTTTTAGGTCTTTATAATTGTGGATCAGGTGAAGTTTGCTTCCCCTCATTTCAAGGTCATGCACCACTAGGACCATTTTCCTGACTCAGAGGGCACGTAATTTCACAGCCGTGTACTCCTCATTAATCCACCCTGAGTGGGTGCTCAGGAAGTTCCAGATCACAGATTTGTTTTTGTCTTGTTCTCTGACTCAGTGCTTCACAAAAGGATTAGATTAACCCCTTTTGATTGTATTTATATCTTACTGCATCATGATAAAAATAAAGTGATTTCTTCTCCCCACGTAACCTTCCCGCCCTTCTACCTCTGCACTGGGGACCCATTGCATTTCTTTTCAAATAGGCTTCAGTTAGTTAAAGTGAAGCTTGTGGCAGGCAGAGAGAATTATTAGTTTGTTTTCTCTTCCCTTTCTTAATGCAGCTTTAATGCATGAATCTCTTTCTTCCCATTTGCAGAGACTTGTTTATTAACTTCGAGTGGTTTCTGTTTAACTGGAAACTGCTGCAGTCCACTGGCTCTGAACACGGGCTCATCTGGACCAGAATTGTCCCAGTTCCAAACAAACAAACAAACAAAAGACAATGCTGACTGCTGGAGGGGATCCATCCTTTCCCCATCGATAAAATGCCCCAGACACCAGCATGAGACAGACTCCTTCACGCAGGCACTCTCCCCTACCTCCATTTGTCACCCAACATGCCCTTGGCACCTGCTGGGAGAAGGGATGCTCCAGGTGGGATCTGTGTTCATGGTGTGCCCTTGGGACTCGGCACCTGGTCTCTTGGGGGATCCTGGAGGTTCTTGCATCCTTTTGCCTCAGTTGCCCTCTGACAAAATGCAAAGTATATTGGAGCTGTAAGAAGTGTTTTAAGTAGAGCTGAGCTGCTGTATTTAGCATTTTAAAGCAGCAAGGTCTGGCATTTAGAGCAACCCACTTGGGAGTCCGTGAGCTGGCACAAACCTTCCTATAATTACTCAACATTGTCCTTCTTTCCTTTGTCTGCAGCAGGAAATGATGTTTGTACAGTTATATAAAGCAGTTTCTGAATCCCTTGGGTAGGATTCAGTTCAAGATTAAAACACATATATGCAGGTGTCTACATGTGAGTTTTATGTCTCAGATGCCCGTGGAGACCATGAGGATCTAGAGTGAACTGTCTTTATTTGGGCACCTCAACATCTTCAATACACCTTAATTTTCTGTAAAAGGTGCTTGGTTAGGTAGTATACCTGTAGACACCTAAATTCAGAAGAAGTAATCTCAATAAAAATCCATTTTTAGTGTTCTTTTGCTGAAACTATCTCTAAAGTATAACCTTTATTAACAACGTATATGCTTGTTGGGGTAAGGGGTTGCTGGCAATTAGCATGGGAATCCAGAAATTCAGAACTCAAGATGAAAGAGTTAAAAAATATAGCTGAGCAACTTTATTTCAAAAGGCATCCTGAAACCAAGATGATTTATCTTTTAATACCTATTTGTTTATAAATGCATGTAGGGAACCTACTCCAACTAATTGGAGTCATATTTGCAAGTCTACTGACTATTACATTCTACAGTGTAGACTCTAACACAGTTCTCAAGCTGCCTTGCAGAGCAAGTTAGAAATAAAGCCTTCATTGGCCAGCTGAAAAGAATAGAGAAAGGAACGAGATGGAAGGACTCAGACTGAAAGACAATGCAGAAAATGGCAAAAGAAGACAAGGAGATAAAGTTGATTCATATTTATTGATCAGATAAACAAATCTGAATAGTTTGGAGGTAATTGGAGTAAACAGCTGTCTGTGCTTTTCTAGCTGACCATCTTTATATTGCATTTGGGAGATGCTGAGTGTGTACATGCCATTGGTCTCTGTGATATCCAGAAAAGGACAATTTATCATATCCTGAGGGTGCAATCATTTATTTCATATAAAAATCTGCAAAACAGGCTGGTAAAATGCTTGGTCAAAATGTAGAAAGTTCTCTGAATGCCTTTCTGATTTGGCTTCTTTTGGCCTTCCTTGTGGCTTCACTCATTCATCCAGCTTTGGGCTCCCCGGTACAAGAAAGACCTCAATAAGCCAGGTGAAGATCAGCAGAGGGCCACCAAGACGGTGAGAGGCTGGAGCATGTGTCCTCTGAAGAGAGGAGGAGTGGGCTTATTCAGCCTTGAGAAGAGCCAGTTTGAGGGGCACCCAGCAGTCTCCTGCCAGTGCCATTGAGGAGGTTATCAGGAAGATAGAGCCAGGCTGCTACAGAACGCATGTGGAAGGTCAGGAGAAAATGGACAGAGATACAAACAAGGATGTACCCCCAGCTGCTGCAGGCCATCCTGCATAAAAGAAAAACTTGAAAGAAACCTTATCTGGACATAAAGCTATGGAAATTTCAGAATATTTTTATAGCCTCTCTGGGTTTTGTTAAAGGAAGTTTCAGGTGATATTGAGAAAACTTGCTCCCAAACGGGACCTTTATCCTGCTGAGTGACTTTCCACAAGGCAGGATAAAGTTGGACTAACTGTGGGGTATAAAAGCTTACAAAAAATTATCAACATACAGCCACTTGCCTAGGGGGGGAACACTACGCTGCAGTTACTCTGCAGCTGATCTGACTGCAGTACATGCAGATAAGATACATCCTAGCTTGATTTAAGCTAGCTCCCCTAGATGCTCCTGGTGGCACAAAATAGAGAGCTCCAAGAATGGCTGCGAAGCCTCTCTGAGGGATGCAGAAAATGTGGGGGCATTCAGTCCTACTGAACTTTATGCCACAAAATTTATCAAGTTTCCAGGACCTGGTCAGACATGCATCTGGGAAAGCCATTTTGAAGTTCCTGACATCATTACTTATTTGGTTGTTGTGAAGACACCTAGTAGGTGAGTATCAAAGGAAGAACTGTATTGGAATCCCCTCTAATTGTATGGCACGAGATACATAAACTTCCTTGCATTATCATTTTCTGTTAGACAAGACCTGGATTCAAATCTCTGGTCGAAACCAAGCAGTGGAGGGTGTGCCAGCTCTGGGGGACAGTCGGTCAGTGTTGCAATGGACATAGGGTGAAAGAGCAGCATCCATTCGGTGTGCTGGTACTTCTGAACTCCCTTCAGATAAGCCAGGCTCTTTTTATGCACCTCAGGGGACACACAGCTGTTCTCATGGTGTTCTGGATTCGTAATAGGGCAGATAGGATGAGTCTGCCTTAAGTCTGCCTTAACCGATGAGGTTCACTCCTAAATCCATCCTCCCTGCCTTGCTCAGTGAAACTTTGATGTAAGGTAAAAACGTGGTTATCATCTAGCTGAGATTAACAACTGAGTAAGTGGAGTATGTTTGTTAATAACTGGAGATCGGGAACAGAGGCAGAAGGATATGCCAAGCATGGACTTTGAAAATGGTGTGGTTATATAGATAGTCATTAGGAGAGTGCGAATAGATGATATGCACGGCATCATCTCTTATAAAACTTATGTACTTTAAATGAATAGCAGAGCTTTTGAGGAACCCTTAGAAGTTTTGTAGAATATGATGTGGCTAAATCCAAGCAAAGAGCCATCAGTCAGAGAGCTCCCAACTTGCAGAAAAATGGTACTGGAGATGCATAAAGAGAGTGCTCCAGCCAGAGGTGAAGCAGCACCTCACACAAGGGAACTTGTCAGAGGGTGATGGGGCTGGCAGAGTGCTGCCCACTCAGGTGGATGAAGATGATCTTGTGGCTCTGTCAGTTGACACAAGTAGATTCAGACTTCTGTCTTGTGGGGCACCTGGGAGCTGTGAGCAGCCTGGTATAGCATCTGGACTTGCTCCTCACTGATTTACCTCTGATAAAAGCCCTCAATGAAGAGGAGAGACAGAAGAGTGCAGTGCCTCAAAATGTCCTTTCTATTATTAAATGTCATGGGGAAAAAGATCCTGCATATAGAAAGATGAAATCAGTTCTTATTTTCTTCTTCATGGTCCCTTTCAGTTTTCAGATGTGCTTGTTCATGCAGATATCTATCTTCTTCACATGGTATTTGCTATCAGGCTTTTATGCTACAAACGGGACGGACATCATTGTGGGCATCACTTGAATGTCAGAATAAAAAAAGGAGCTTGGGACAAATCCTTTCTCCCTGCTGAGCTGAAGAAAAATAGGTAGTACTGCTTGGAGCGCTTGAAGGGGTGAAACAGATTTCTGTTTTGCAGACACTCACGGGATCACACTCTTTCTGCTGTGGGAATGAGTGGGCTGCAGGCACTGCTGCAGTGCAGATCTCAGCCACTGTTGGATCTCGTGCTTCCCTGGTGCTCAGAGCACAAGCGGAGCTTAGTTCTCCTGGACCTGACTGTGGCCACAGGCATACACAAGGGTGGCATAGTCGCCTTCTGGAGCCCTGAAAAGTTCTCTTCCTTCCTATTTTTTTTTTTTTGGAGCACTTAGACCCAACTGCTAATGGAATTTCATGATTTTAAATAATTTACATTTCCATCTGGTTTGAAAAACACCAGGTGGAGATTGCAGATTAGGATGAGTCTAAGTGGAAGAAAATGTTTGTTTAAAATATTAAAGCTAAAAACAAACATTTATGTGAACCACATTTTCACTGTCCATCGTGCTGCGCTCTCCTATCTTCTCTACCATTAGTTTAAATGTGCAAGTAGTATTTTGCTTTTTATTGGCTGTATTGCCCATGTTGCTTATCGTGGTGATTGGGGGTCGGAGACCAGAGTGGGGTACAAGAGAGATGAAGAGCACATAGAGAAGGCTGAAGGAAACTTCCACTCCTTGATTCCTTCATCCTGCTCATTTCTTCATTACATTTGTTCATTTTTGCTATCCCACAGGCCTTGCTAACTTGCTTACTTGAAGGTAGAATTAAACTAGAAGCTAGGTTTCAGAAGGGCGATTTTAAGGGAAAACATGCAGCTCCTAAATGCTGATGAGAGTTTTGTTAGTGTAAAGACTGAAGGCCTGCTGGTGCATGGTCCAAACCACCCACAAGGACAAGAACTTTCCTTCTCTCCCACTTTCCAGCTGGCAAGCTTTTATTTAAAATGGTAGATACAGAGCTGTGGTTTGTAAAAGTGCTTCTGATACTTGCTCCTTGTAACTTGGCTGCCAATTCCTTACTGGGCTTCCCCATATGTAGCACACATTTTGCAGCACAGGACTGCATCCTTCAGTCCAAGCACAAAGTCACAGTGAGTCCTAAAGGAGCAGTTCCCAAAGCCACAGTCCCACTCTTTTCTTTATAGTTTGAAACATTACATTTTATGAAACCACACCTGATAGTCACTCTACCCCCTGCTCTCCTCCCTGAGATAAAGTTCTTACGTTTCAGTTCTTTGGAAATGGGATGTTTTTCACTTTGAATAGAAACTGCAGGGTCATTCTGGTACATGCCTGGCTTAGTATGAAGTTACACCTGTATTGTAGTGACTGTATGTTAGGATAAAGCTTGCCTTTGCTGTACAAAAGTCTAAGTATAATATGACAGAAACAATGAAAAACATCAGCACCACAGAGTTAAGATTGCATGAGGAAAGTGCAGTGTTTGTCTACATCTACTGGTTCAGAGATGCCAAAGGCTCAGAGACAATTGCCTCTTCCAGCCTGTGACCTGTGCTGCATTTACTTACCTTGACTAAAACAACAGAGCTAGCTGTTAATTGAAACTCTGTCCAAAGATTGCAATGCTGCTTCTTTTTCCCTGTATGTAAATAGAACAAATATTCACCATTCTGAATTCTACTAGGACATGAAAACTTTGCTACTTTGATCATGTGAAAGAATTTGAAGCAAATCATCGGTTCTTGGTCTATATATAGGGAACACATTGGCTACAAACACTGGAAGACACACCCAGACAGCTGAAGAGTGAGGTAGACATTGAAAGTTATAATGTTCAATGGGGAATCCCAAGTGCAATTTGAAGTGGCTATAAGTTGAATTATGATTTGAAGGGCCAAATTATGTATTTGTTATATATGAAATACCAACTTTTTTTTTTTTTAAGTTTAGGCTTCAAAAGAGCATGTCTGAAAGTCAAATAAAATAAAATTAAAAAAAACAATAAAAATGCTTTTTATAAGGATGGATGAATATCAGAATTAATCATAATTGTCTGAAGAATACTTGCATGGATTTACCAAAGGAGAGAATGTATAGAGTGAGCAGATTTTAATTTTGTTGAGTTTGTTACACAGCAAACTGAGAGGTATAAAAGAGTGGATATAATTTATTAAGACCTAAAGATTCACTGTTTTAAGATTCATTTCATACAACCAAAAAGTCAGACACTGCTCATGAAAGATTTGATTAAAATGGTTTTGCAGATGAAAGATAGATGAGGGTGGTAAATCATTATTTTTCACATCATAAGGTAATTGCAAAGGGTGTGTTCCAGGAATTAGTGTTAAGTCACTCTCTATACCAGTGCCTTCGAAAAAGGACTACCAGTAAAATGTGAAAAATCTGCCAGTTACAATGAAGTGAAATATTGTAGTAATACCAAAAGGAGAATGAGATTATGTGTAATGGGGAGAAAGAGTTGAAAGTGGTTTCTGTCACTGTAATATGCTATAGCACTGGAAGTATGACAAAGGTTCATGTTTGCAGCAATCGGTAGATGCCAATCACAGATTAGGACAAGACACTGGTTTTTGTAAGAATCAAAAAACTCAAAAAACCGTAATACTCAAACCTTGAAAGACAAGGGAAAACCCAACATACATACATAAAACGTGCAGGCTTTTCTTTTTTTTGTCTCTAAATGCTATTTGGATGTTGCATGTAATGGTCAACTCTAGACTTTCTTTTACTCATTTTATTCCCTGACCTGAGGCATCCTCATTGCAAGGAGATATCTTTAAAGATGTTGTTCATTTTTCTCCTACAGCCATTATTTTTATAAACAGCTTTTACCATACTTCATTAATAGTAATCCCCTGTGCAGTCTTTGCAATCGGAGGCATAGCTGAGAGCTCTTCATCTGTACACATGAAAGATCTTGCATTTTGTGTATTTGCATCTTAAGTTTCCCCAGCATTGGAATGTGCAGTAGGTGACTTTAAATGACTTTCTTCTTGTTTCCATCCCATTTGGGAAAAAAATGGTAATCTCACAAAAATGCTCTCAAAACAATATCATTAAAGGTAAGTAAACTAATAACACATAGATTTTAGTGTTTGCTGGTTTGTGTCAGCGTCTGGTAATACAATGAATAATTCATATCAAACTAGTAGAATGTAACATTTACATAAAATAATACTTTGCAAATTTATGGTAAGTACTAATTACTTGCCTTATTTGCCATGACTATGATATTAAATATTCATAAAAATGTGATTATTTCTTTGATTTGGCAGGCATTTAGATTTCTCTACAGCTTTTCACACTGCTAATTTTAATCCAGTAAATTATCTGGAAGAAAACAGTATGCAGCCTAAAAACTGTTCAAAATTCACTCCAACATTGAGCACATTATGGACGTAATGATCCATTACAACCAAACTTCAGGAAGGTCTTGCAAGAAAAGTGAGAATTAAACAAAGAAATATGGAGACTATCATCATTATTTATCAGATATATTTATTAATAGTTTGGAATTGTGTATACATTAAGAAACTTTTAAATAATTAGATCTACTCTTATATGTTTTTGTGAAGTTTTCTTGAATTCATTCTGTGTTAAATCTGTTGCTCGTTGTAATTTTTGGTGAATTTATATTTTAACCAGTTAAGGATTCTGAATTTTTTTTTATTGCAACAGACATCTGCTTATTTTAACTGTCACTTGGAAAATAGTTCTTGTGAATGTCACTTGGGGTTGTGTGCTATATGATGTTAATACCAGTTTGCACTTAAGCGTGTGTTTGAATGGGAGTGTGTATATATGTACATATTGATTCCAAAGGCTTCAAAGTTACTGATGTAATTCAATCTTCATATCTATCTGTGAATATTTTGTATCTGTTTCTGCCTCTCTAGCTGTGTAATGCGTTTGCATGTAAATATATGACATTTCAGTTAATATGAGTAAAGTATCTAAAAGTATGTACTGTGTATACATTGGATACGTACCCTGAAATACAGAGGGAAAAAAAAGAATCAGAAACACTGGTTCTTAACTGCACACCTCACAGATCATTCCCCTGCATTGCCTGCATCCTTCTCTGTTGTTTCTAGCAGCAAAGGAACAAACGGTCATCTCAAGTGAGGTAATGGAATCAAGTACAATCATCAGAAGGTATCGAGAGCAAAACAAAGTCCAGGAATTTGCATGTGTAGAGATTTATCTAATACAATACAAAACTATAATGTAATATTAGAGACATACTTTTGTTACCTAATCCATGTATTATGCGAATGTCAGGAAACCCATTCTATAGGGAGAGTTATCTTTGCAAATCTTTCTAACCAGCAGTTTATCCTTGCTTCATTTTCAGATTTTGCTGCTGAAGAAGGTGGATGGCTGGGCACACGGCTCTCAGCTCCCTGCAGGTCACAGCCACTTGGTGGCTTGGTACCAGAGGTGGCCCCAAGGTGTGCCTCCATCCCTGGAGAAATGTTCCACTGAAACCTTTCAGCACCAAGCTCTGCATGAAACATTTCTTCACCGTGATGGTGGTCAAACACTGGAATTGGCTTCCTAGAGGAGTCTGATGCCCCACACCTGCCAGTCAGTGTTCAAGAGGCATTTGAACAATGCCTTAATAACATGCTTTTAATTTCAGTTAACCCTGAAATGATCAGGCAATTGGACTTGATAATATTTGTAGGTCCCTTTCCACTGAACTATTCTATTCCATTCTACTCGGAAAACTTTGTTGTTCACAAACCCTCAGTTAAATATGTGTGGAATTTTCAAAGATGCATAAACCTTTTGCAAGCTTTGATTAAAAGTTAAATTGATGACTGGTAACTTGCAAAAAACATCACTAACCATATGTAAATATACAGAGTTCCTGTATCACTGCTTAAAATAAACATTTGGAAAAGATTTTGAAATACCAATCTGCTTCTTTGCTGTACAAATAAGGAATGTGAAATGAAATGTAATTTCGTTAAGTCTAAACACCAGAAAACAAATTTTGCTTATAGTCTTATGCAGCTTTGCCCTGCACAAGACTTGCAGGATTTCAGCAAGCTGTGCAGGGTTATTCGAGCAGTATTTGGGCTCCAGAATTGTGTCTGCAATCGTGCCCTGCTCAGCAATGCTGTGAGCTTGAGATGTGTCACTGAAGCACTTCAGCAGCTACATCTCCTAGGGTATTTTCTCCAGGGCACAAGCTGGGGCAAAGCTGAGGTGTGTGGCTTTTGCCCCATCCCAATGTTGTGTGCCCAGTGGGATGCCCATTGCTCTGAGGTGCTGCTGTGCTTGGAGCCAGGGCTTGGTGACCTTCCAGGAGCAACCCTTTCCTCTATTCCCATGATTACATATAGCCTCTTCCTCTGCAAGAGGATTTTAAAGGGCAGGGGCATCCACTGAAATTTCTGCTTTGCAGTCCCCTTGTTTTTAAGGCATGTTATATAAAGATGACTGTACTCTGTAGCTGAATCAATTGAATATAAAATAGATAATCTGAACCTAAAAAAAAAAAGTAAAAACTCACACTCTTCTGTCCTGCAGGAGATGGGGAATGTGCACTCCAAGGGATAAAATCTGCGTTTATATTGTAAATCCTGCATGCTCTTTTCCTGATGATTTGCTGTTTTCTAAGTTGCACATCTTGACCTTAAATAAACATGAGAAAAGGTACCCCTCATTTCCCTGTTTTGGAGAAAAAACCTTCAGAAATCTCGCTCAAGTACCTTATACATTTACGAATGCTAGCACTTTGTCACCTGTGAACACACCATGTAAGTGAACTCTTTCTGAAGCAGTACACTTACGGAAATGTCTTTCATGAGGGAAAGGAAATCCTTTGTTTTTACATGTTTTGACACTGCGAAATGGGGACAAGAGAAACAGAGCCTTAGAATCCCCAGTGCAGCTCTAATGGAGCCTCTTCTGGTTCCTTTGCACTAGTCTCAGGGGTGAAAAGAGAGCTCAGTTAAAAATAAGCATTTCCCTTATGTCAAGATGAGAAACTATTGATTTGTATTTGTATTCTCCATGAGAAATGAATTGATCCCTTCAAACGGGAAAAGAACCTCTCATTGCTGTCCTGTGAGCCGTGTTAAAGTGGCCGTGTGCTCAAAGTCAAAGGGAAGCCAGAGGAAAATGGCACACAGGAGGTCAAAGCAGTTCACATGGCTCATCGGCAGCTGTTTGCACCATATGACAGATCTGAAGGCAACTTCGGAGCTGTCTGTACAATATGTGGAGCTTACCAGAGATATAGAAGCTGCTGCTAGAATGTCATTTCCCACAAAAAAAAGTTGGTAAAGTTGGCACTGTGTTTTATGGGCTGCAGTGCCAGTGATAGCCTTAATTCATGATCTTAATCCCGATGAAAAGAGACAAGGAAGAAGTGGAACTGGATGTGCACTTTGAAGGAAGTTCTATGACAGCACATCTCCCAGCATCAGCTCTGCGCTGCTCAGCACTAAAACTGTAGATAGCAGAGTTTTGCTTTGTTTTTGTTGTATCAGAAGAGCAATAACTGAAAAGAAATTGTGCATGTTACTGCCCTGACTTTCACTTATCTGAGTGTTGCTTGAGTTCAGCTGGCTGGGGTCACATGGGAAATAAATCTGACTGCAATCCGGGGTAAGCTGATAAGCATGAGGGAATGCGGGTGGAAAGTAAGACCGACGTGTGCCCACCAGCCACAAAGTGGAGCTGCCAAAGTACAATAAAACCACTGAAATGTTTTCAGTTGACACGTGTCTATAAAATTGGTAACTATTTTTCATAACTTTGCCATAGCAGGAAGAAAGGCTGACAGAGGGAACAAAATGAGGTAGGAGAACTCTGAGAACTTTTAGAGCTCTTTAAATTAATTCTGTGAATAATGAAATAGGTGTTGTTTCAAACTGTTGATTCTTACCAAACAAAAGCAGAATAGTCTAGTTTTGCCTAAAGATTATTGTGTATAGATATCTTAAATACCATTTCATTGCCTACATTAAATCACTAATATCTGATCCTGGAAACGTATTCAACAATGTTCAGTCACTTGAGTAAAATAATCATTACAAGCAGAACCACCCAAATTAATCGCACTTCCTGATCACTATGTGTTCTTAGTACCTAACATCCTGACCCGCATAAACTTCTTTGTCTGACTCTAGAGTCGATACTTTTATGCATGGTTTGTGTGGTAGATAGCTCATATAATTCTGAGATGAGATGCTCTGTATAAATAGTTAATTTATTTCAACGTGCATTGCCACTATATCTCAAGATGCATACCAGAGCCCATCTTGTGCTGTCCTGCTGGAAAGACAATCTGCCACAAGTCTGGACTTTGAGAGATCGATTTGAGAAGTGTTGGAATTGCTATATGCAGAAATAGATGTGTCGCAAACTTCAATCACTGTAGGAAACCTGCTAGAAAATGTGGCTGCTCAGTTAATGAATCTGGAGAGTCAGATGGGCATATTGAAAAAAGATTGGAATGCACAGAAACTGAATTTCCACCTGAGGAGCTCAGCATTATATTTTCCAAGGTTCACGAAACATTATTCAAATATCTTACTTTTAACTTGTGCCCCCACCTCTTCACTGGAGATAACTTCAAAATCAAGGAAATATAACACTGGCCCTCTCTTGACAATGCTTTTTTTTTTTTTTTTTAAATTATGGATGGAAGTTGTAGGGTTTCCCATCCCATAAATAATTCCTTTGAGTCATTATTATTATTCTTATTTAGAGAAGAAACAGCTTTGGAAAATACAGTTTTCTCCTATGGCTAGATTGACCAGGCCTGTCCTTAGTTCAAAGACCCTCTGACTTCACCCAAGTGCACAGGTATGGGAGGAGATGGAGATGGGTCAGGTCCAGCTGACACAGACAATTCTACTCTGCACCCTGAACTCTTCTGCTGGTGCAAATCTCCTTTGAGTTTCTTTAGCTACGGATCCCAGAAAACTGGTTTTGTTCTTGCACTGCAGACATGAAGTTCCACCAAAGAGAAGTATGGATCAGCGTTTTCAGACACAAGAAAATATTAGCTTATTCTGGTATTGTTTAGTACAATATCCATAGTTGAGAGAAATTTCTGCCATATTTAAAGGACAAAGGACTGAGAGAGTCTTTATCTGAGCAAATTTTCAAAACTTAAAAACAATATTTATTCAATATTCTTTATGACGAAAAAGAGGAAAATGATGCAAAAAGGTCTTCATCCATGTTAGATTCCTTTAAGGGTAATGAATGCAAACTTTAGCTGTATCAAGTGAACACTCTTCTATCCATGCTTCTAACAATTAAACACAGTGTGAATGGACCTTGAACATAACTATTCATAAATTAATGCAACTATAGCCTGAATTGTTTAGATAGCAACCAAAAATATATGAAGATCCCTTATTGTTTAAAGTAAAAACTATTTATTGAAAAATGTAAAAGGAAGTGGCACTTTATGTGTATAAAGGAAATTTTTTTTGACAATATTTGCTACCTCTGGTAGTACAGAGCTGCACTGACAAATGCTGCACAGTAATTGCAATCAATATTCTTTTCCAGTTTCTTCTAGAAGATGCTCTAGTATATATTTTTTCCTTTTTTTGGTAGGTGTCCTAAGTTATATAGGAAAGACATTTATAATGCAAGCTCTTTGAATGACTGGAGGACTCTGCTGATAAAGACGTAGAGTGCATATTCTGCTGCAGAGGTCTTTATACTGCGGAATTGATGGCTGATTACAAAGCAGCCTGTAGATCTAATTACAATTGGCAACCAGGAGATGAGGGAAGACTGCAGACAATTTTCCTCTATTTTTATACACAGTCCTTGTGGCATTCACATTGCTTTCAATAAGCGTGCTTCTGGCAAAAACTGTCAATGATGGTAATCGTCTGGATGACTGGCTTCGGAGAGGCTCCAAGCCTGACCTTTGCTATTGTAATCATCACCATCATCAGCATGGAGCTGCACGCCACCCCAAAGCTAGAACAAGTGCTTTAACTAGATGGTAATTGTGGATTGTTAATGATGATGCTATTGATGATGCATTTTTGTCTGTGTTAATTGAAAATACATTATGCTGGGCTTATCTCTATGGTGGTGAATGACTAACACTTATAGGAAGAGGAGATGTGTGGCTGAAGTAAGAAAAACAAACAGTCTGTTTACATTTACCTCACCTGGTACACAATCAATAATGTGTAATGCCCTGATGTTTGAAAACGGGGACATAACATTCAAAATTTGATTAAAAATTAAGATCCTATAGATAATTGGAGCAATCTTAAGAATTATGGAAGCCTATGGCATTAGCGATATTAGCCTTATTATTTGTAATAATAATTACAGCACAAGTATAAAAGCAGATCATAAATGCTGAATAGGGCCCAAATACCAGTTTAGATACATGGAGAAGGTGTGTTTTATGAAGGAGGGGGACTACAACTGGAAAGAGAGCACAGATCAAGGATCTATAGGAATCTCTAGAAATTCAAGGATATGGAATTGTCTACCAAAGCTGCAATAATCACAGTTTGCAGGAAAGATCGAAAATTACATAGTGGACTTTAACCTTTGGACAGATATGACTAAACACCATAAAACTGATGTAAGACCCTTAGAAGTTTTTTGTTGGTTCTTTCATTGCTTCTGGAAATTTGAAAACACAAAGAAAAATAATCAGTGCTATTCAGCTCTTCATGGAGGAGTTCTCATCACTGTTGCGTCTGAGTGGCGAACAAAGAAGTTTAGAGAAGCAAGTACTTGCCATGGAAAAAGCAGTTTTAAGCCTTGAGTGAATGAGGACTCTTTTCAGTGATAAAAAGCTGAGTGGCTGAAAGACTCACTGGGAAGATGGGAGTCAAAGTATGGGTCTCTGTGCTGTATTGGAGACCTTGCCTATTTTCCTCTGGATTTCATTCACCTCAGTATTTTTTCCCTCTGCTACAAGTGCAGAAGAGGTCGCTGAACTTCATACCCAGAAGTTCAGGTCAATGTGTTTGACTCTCTGCTTCTAGCTTTTGATTCATCTGCCTGATCTTCAGATTCACAGAATCATGGTTGTATTTGTATTAGCGCTAAGCCACACACGTGCATGTTTTTTGATTGTATTGTGTCATGGTTGTAAAGAATAAGCACACGTGGTGTCAAGTGTATAGACTTGTCTATGACAAAGTATGTGGTAAGTGCTTCTGCACATTCCATTAAAGCAATATCTCTTAAAAATTAAATCTGACGAAATCAATGGATTTCTATAAAAAGTTTAACTGAAAACCAATAGAAAGCAATCAGTGATGAATCTCTGCTCTGCAGTGGTACACATTAAACTTCACTGCTCTTGTTGTTAATCTGCTTTCTAAAGACCAAACCCGTTGAAGAGGAGACTTTGTTCAATCTGCTAAGTTTCTAGAAGTGTATGACATTCTTTAGAACCATGCCATTACATCATAGCTCTCAGTAACGGCAAGATGAAGCAGGTAGAGTCTAAGAAGCTCAGAGATGCCCATGTACACGACCAATGAGACATACACACTTTTCCTGAAGCCTCCCTCTAGAAATGGGCCAAAATGTGTTGGGTGGCAACTGCATTTTATGGCACATTGTACCTCTTTGGATACATAAAGGGTTTTTATTAACAGAGTGTCTTTCAAGACTAGTAAATTCACATTAAAACAATTGGGCCAAATCAGATTTTCCTTTAACACTGCTGTCTTGTTTGGTTTGCACCAGATTTGAGTTTGATCCAATTTCTTTAAAACTTGATCCTCTAAGTTGTATTTCAGTTGTACTCAAATCAGTTCTGGTATCACCTGCAATTACAGCACGTATTTTGATCCCAGTACAAGTAGGAGGATGATTGTTCCTCCTCTGATATTTAAATACATTGTGGGGCTCTACAGGATAGCCATTAAAGTTGCCTCCTATATTGTGTGATCTTCTGAAGTGAAATTTAAGGTGTGTGGTCATATATATTTCCATAGCCACTCTCCTGGTCAAACCTCTGCAGGTATTCATGAGACTACAGTGTAGTGGAGCAATCAACTTCATCTGGAAGGTAAAAATAGCAATAGTGATGGTAGACAAAGGAGAAAGGCCATTATCATTACCTTTTTTATTTATTCATGTTAAAACACTGTTGCCAAGTCATATGCAAACCGTTTCTCTATAGCATTCTATATGCTTTATAGGACTCTGAGCCCCTCTCTCCTTTCCCTTGGTTCAAACTCTACCCTCAGGACCAGAGCTTACCTTTACCACTTAAACTGCTGGAGCTTTTTCCTCCTCTCCATGTAATGATTTTATTACAACACTTAACCACTTAGGGTACCCAAATCTCTTTTTTTGCCAGTGGTTCCTAGAGCCATTTACAAATGTAAAATTGTTGCAAGGGAGGTGATATAACTCAAATCTGTGAATAACCTCAAAAACCTTTGTTTGCGCTTTCCACATAACAGAGTCCCAAATATGACAGTGGTTTACTGTTCTTATTACAGGAAACGTAAATCATTGCAAAGTATCCCACCTACCTTTCGTAATGCTGGTTGGTAAACGTATACTTTTTGTTGAGGCCACTAATTAATTTCAAATAAGTCCCCATAAAATATTCAACACACATTCTATGTTAATGAAGCCTAAGAACTTACGAGTACAGGAGAAAAGCAAGGTACTGCACTTACTTAGACAATTGATTAAATTAAGCCATGAAATTACTGCCTATTATGAAAAATGCATGCTTGTTTTACTGTTATCTCCTTTCCTCTCTTCCTCTGTGTTTGCGTATTGCATCTGTATGTTGTCTTGCCATAAACCTGCCTTGTAAGCCCTCAGTGGAGGAATCTATCTTTATTACAGTGTGCGCACAGCCCTGACATAGCAGCAGCTCTTGTTCTCAATGGACACCTCTTTGCGTGAAGGTGATGGAAACCATCAGTAATGCAGTTCTCAGACACTACAACACACAAAACTCTCCAGCTTTCCTCATTCAAATGCCAAACTGCATGTGCTATTGGAAGAAGCCTGCTCATACTCCCCCCTGGCTCCTTGGATCCATCAGGTTTATCATGCTGGATCATCCTGTTGTTTTGCCGGCTGCAGTCCCACCAGGGCTAATATGTGGTTCTTCAGAAGGCAGCAAATACCTCCCACTGTGGCACGAGGTGATTATGCAGGGCTGTACATGGCAAATACCTCTTTTCTATGAGACATCAGTGTTATTCAGAGACACTGAAATAGTAATAAGGCTTTTCTGTTTAAAAACAGTCCTGTTGAAAATGGGTATATATGAGAGCATAGCAGAGGTGTAAAATATACAAGTCAGGTCCTTACGGCACTGTTGCCCAAGGGGCATTGGAAACAGAAGTGTGCTCCTCACATTTTGTTTTTGGTGAGGTTTATTCTTTGCAATGTTTTTTGAATATTCAGCCAACCCTCCCGCGCTCCCTACCTTCCTCTGGGTGTTTGGGACGGCAGCCTCGCCACAAGCAGCTGTTCGCCGCGCCGCCGCCAAGGTCCTTCGCTGCACTTCAAGCACTTGAATTCAGTGTTACCAATAATTTATGGATGTGTATCTTCACAAATGTCAAAAGTAAGCCCTAAAAATCTGAACCTGCCCTCCAAAGGTTTAAATATTTCAAAATAGCATTTAAGTGGCTTTCTGTTGTCCTAAATTTCTTAGGATTTTACAAAAGTGTTTTTTGGCCACAGGAAAAAAAAAAGCACATTTCCCACCAATAGTTTAACCAAAACAGAATGTTTTAATCCAAATATCAACAGAGGATCCTCAGCCACAAACATATTACTCTGAGGGATGATCACCAATTAAAAATGTGTTAAATTATTTCCCAACACAATCTGTGAATAGGTAGGAAGAGCTGATCATTCAAATGATTCAGCTCTATCTTTGGATGGTGCAAATTTACAGGCTTATCTAATAAGTATTCTTGGATATGGCTGCTTGTTTTTCTTCTGCATGGGAGTTTTCAATCATATTGTAAACTTCAGAAAAGATGCAAGTTATGTAAAAGCCATGGCACAATGCTTTGATGGCCCCAAATTTTCTTTGTAATGTTTGGAAAATCTTGATTAGGTTTCATATTAAAAAAAAACCACCCTATATTTAAACACTTTATTAACGGCAGTATTTATAACACAGGAGCCACCACAGTGCCAGGGCCTGACAGCTCGTGTTGATGTCACAGTGATGCTGCATTGAGATTAGAAGCATTTGCAGCCCCAGCGTGCCCCTCTGGAGCCTGGCACAACTGTAGGGCTGCCCCTTGTCAGAAGGGGAACCTGGTGCCATGGTCCCACCGTGCCATGGTCCCTTGGTGCTGCTCAACACTCTGGGACGCAGGGTTCACTGGCTGTGCAAGACCCATAAAATATCTGCCTGATTTTCCTCACTGAACATGAGCTAGAGGTTAATAATGTTGGGGATATTTGATTCCCTGCTGTTTTAAATAATTTCATGGGGAACCTAATGTGATAGGAGACTAGTTAGAACGGTTATTACCTTCATCAAACTACATCAGTTCTTCCCTATTATTTTCTACCTAATTCTCAGCCTCCTCTCCCTTCATCCACTGTGGACGATTCTTCCAAAAGACAACTCATGGCTGGGCAGAGGAAAGCTCAAACTCTGGCCAGTGTCATGCCAATGCTTGTCGTGATGTCTGTCCTTCTGATCTACCAGAAGAATGACACATACAGACAGCACCTCCTGTGGGGCTCGAGGGCTCTGATGGGCCTGGCCAGTAAGCCCTGTCCCAGCCACCATCCCCAGGCTGTCAGAGGATGGGAAGGTGAGCCACCACATCATACAAAGAAGAAACCTGTCTGCCACAGAGAATATCGTGTGTTGGGAGGCATCCACAGGATGACTGAGTGCAACTCCTGGCTCCACACAGCACCAACCAAAATTCAATCCCTATATCCGAGAGCGTTGTCCAAATGCTCCTTGAACTCTGGCACTTGTGGCTGTGCCCGCTGCCCTGGGCAGCCTGTTCCATGCCCACTGCCCTCTGGTGCAGAACCTGTCCCTAACCCCCAGCTCTGTGCTGTTCCCTCGGGCCCTGTTGCTGTCAGCAGAGAGCAGAGCCCAGTGCTGCCCCTCTGTGTGGAGCTGTATGCCGCCATGCCATGTCTTGGTCTTTCTTTCTCTTTGCTTTTAGTGTCACATTTTCTTCAGTCTACTTGGGCTGTGATTCAGCACTCCTGATATATATATATATATTTTATCTTTCCTTCCTTTCATGAAATGCCTGTCTAAGCTGATTTCTCTTCTGCATGATATTTTTTTATCCTTAGGCTTTCCTTCTCTCTTTTTCCTCCTTTGGGTTGCTCTCACTGATCTTCCATCCCTTCTCCATTTTCTTGTTAAAGAAGATGAGGTTTTGCAGCCTGCTCAGCTTTTCAATACAGCCCTCAGAAATGTCTCATTGATAATGGGAACCTGACTTTAAAACAGTATTTACAGGGGACTGTACTGCCTTGGCATGGTCATCTGGCCAAGGGGAAAACTGTTTTATTCAGTAAAACACAGACTGCAGTCCAGATGTCATTAGTGAAGAAATTTTTCATTTTGATGTACATCTATATGTCACTCTTCAAATTTGTATAATTTCCCTCAAGTAATTTCTATGAGAAAAGAAGGATTTTTTCCTTAGGCTCAAGATCTTTCTTGAGAGATAGATCGATTTTAAGAATTGAAATATTAAATATTTTGTTACTTTTCTGGTTTTTTTTTTCACTTCCAAGAGAATTTTTAAAATGTTTATATCTCACATTGTTTTCTCTTCCTCTTTTTTTTGGCAGCAAAAAGGTAATGGGAAAAATACGAAAGCAGAAAAATAATTCAAAAATATTTCAAAGATCCACTGGTAATATTATGACAATTTTTAAAATGAAATGCATTGGTTTTGGAAGCAGCAGAGGGAAAATTATTTTGAAGTCTTGTAAAATTTGCCCTTTTCACTCTTATAACCATGTGTTATAGTTCCAAGTTACCAATAATTCTCAAGACAATGCAGTGATTCGGTGTAAAAGAAAGCAATTGTCTAAATTTGAGAAGCTGGATCCAAAGCCTGACCTCACTGCTTTGTAGAGTGGCCACACAGAGCACTCAGGATAAGACTCTTGAGTGCAGTCCTTTGCTTGATGAGGTGTTGCCTTCATTGTCACAAGCAAAAATTGAAACGGAAAATTACTTTGGTTTAGTAGTATCCTACAAACTAGATCTGAAGGGATGTATGTTCCTTGACAATAAAATCCAGTTCTTAAAAACCTGTGACATTACATATTTTTCAATTTTCCATAGATTTTACTAAGTCAAAGTTGATCAATCAAATTTCAGTTTTCTTATTCAGACCAGCTCAAGACATGGAAATTGGGTACAATTTATAGGATTTCAATAAAATCCAAATACTTTTGGAAGACTTTTGACTTTTGCATCTAGCTGTCCCTCCCTGCTGCCCACTCACAAAGTTGACCATGCTGCAGCCAAAGCACAACCCTGAAATCTGGTTACAATTCAAGGACCTGAAGTTATCATGAGTGTCTAGTTGGAGGGGGGGCAGGTAGGAGAGAGGCCAAAACAAACAACTGTTCCCGAGTGACATTAGGGGTAGGAAAGTGGGAGAAACTCCCCCAGAACTTTTTGCCCAAAAGCTTTAGTTTGCTGCACATAACGCATTCATCATCAGCTCCCGCAGTCAAATTTGAATTCACACGGGCAGGTAAAATACGTGGAAATTCAACATTTTGCTTGTTCTCAAGCACATTGTTACCTATGAACCATATTTTTAAAATGCATTCTGAGATTTGAGCTAATAATGTGAATGACATTCAGCGAGATTGCCAAATGCTGGTAATTTACTTTCATTTTCACATTAATGTGGGCCCACCTGTGATGAATTGGAAACTAAATAAGCACATCAGTTTTAATTAGATATTTCGGAGACTGGATCTAGTTAAACAGCAGCATTCATTCTTATTTATTAAAGAGCCACAGAGACGACTGCATTATTTGCAGCGAGTTCCATCTCCTTCCCTCTTGCCTCCTTCCCTCTTACTGGAATATTTCGTAGGAGATGAGCTTAACCAGGGGACTCCTACAGGGTTAATAGCACAGCCATCCCAGCATTGCCTGGACTAGATAATTTTCCAAATTGTACAGGAATTAAGGCTCTAAATATTGTTTTATTCTGCAACGGAAACCAAACAAAAACCTGAGCAATTGGAATAAACTCATTGTTTTGCCTTTGCCAATTGGAAGTGACTTTCTATGGACAATTGTGGGCTCATCCCACTGCACTGGAGGGATCCATCTCCAGTGAACAGAGGTAGTTGGAGTACCTGCTGGAAGCACTTCACCTCTGGAGGGAAGGGGCTCTAAGGAGGATGGAAATGCTCAGTGTTGTGTTGGAGGGGTCAGGCGAGCAGCCTGGGAAATGCTTTTTCCCTCCTGGGGCAAGCACTGACAGGGAAATCTGCCTCTTGCCATCCTGTATGGCCTCAGTTTTCCCCCTGGTGAGTCAGCAGTGAGGCTGAAAGGCAATTTCATACTGCTGAACGCTTGGTGTTTGTGTTGGGGCTACCAGCAAGCAGTTGTTGTTGTTTTCTGTTTCAGTAGACAGTCATTCCCTGCAACAACAATAACACTGCAAGGGATTTGTGTCTATTTGCTGTTCAAGTGCATGCAGAGATTTTCTCTGCCCTGATTCCACCTCTCCTCCCAGTGTTTTGCAGTCTCACTGTCCTCTCCAAGCCAGTTTTCAATAGAAACCTGAGGTTTGAGCTGTTGCTGTACTGCAGCCTTGCAAGAAGGAAAAGGCACAAGGTTATTCTTAAGCTTTAAAAAAAAAGTTCTGCAACATCTTTATAGATTGAATGACAGCTTTAAGGAAAGTCTATGCAGTTACATTTCTCCATGTGAATTATATACCCATAACTATAATATATGATATATGATATACAGTATCTATGATAGAATACACAATATATGGTAAATGTATAATATATAGTATGTGATATATAATATGTGATATGTTATACATAATAATGTATAGCTATTTCTATAGCTATTAATTTCTATTTAACAGCCATAACAGAAGGAGGTGTAACATAGCAGGAGTGAATTTTGAACTGTAGCCTTTGGCACACCTCTCACTCTTATCCTCACTTTTCCTCTGAGAGATGAGAAACTTGTAACTGCTATCAGGAGAGCAATTGGTGTTGGTAAAGCTGATGTTCTGACTTAAAACCAGCTTTGTGTCTTTACTACCTTCTCCTCTATTTTTATCATTGGTATAGGGATGATGTAGCACTAGCAAAAAACAGCCTTATGTGGAGCCCGATACAACATGTATGAACACCTCAGAAATATTTGCCCAAGTCCTGGCTTGTTGCACTGATGTTTCAGCCTACCAGCCAAGAAATGGTTTTTGTGCTTTTTACAAGTAAATGAGCTGCTTGGAGGCAGCACAGGAGAGCCTGAAGGTGAATTCACATCTGATTTGGATTTCAATCAGTTCCTTTTAAAAATATATGCACTTTTAAGCAAAAGTTTTTAGCATTTAAGTTCAAGACAAACAGTCCAGAGCTGCCCCTGCTCTCTGAGCATAATACATGGCATTATCTCAGCACGTACCTGTGCCAGAGTGGTCTGGGAGGGAGTGTAGGGAGAAGATGCTCACAGGCTTTCCTTCTCTGAATCTGCTGTGAAGAGGGGGAGACAGTCCTCTAAATAGTCATAACCTACTGAAAATAAAGTTGGGCTGACAGCTTCACAAAGCCAAACGTATTGCTTTAAGCATATTCCAAAGCATTTAAAGAGGCAAACATATTTTGATGAAAATGCTTTGTGTTGTAGCTTTAAAGAAACAGTAGAGATGCACTAAATGAACACAGATATAACATATAAAATAAATTTTAGCCAATAACAGATCACACCTGGTTTGGGACAGCCTCCCTGCTCCTAAATCAAGCAGAGCTTCATGAGAGAACTGGGCTGGAGCTGGACTGTGAAGGCTGCAGGCAGTGGAGGAGGACTTGAGTTCCTCTCTAGATGAGGTGGTGCGTTGCTGTTGTGCTGGAGATCGGAGTAAGGCTTGTATCAGAAACAGAGCAGCCAGTAGGAGCTGGAGGTGATTGTACCTCTTGTACTTGGTGCTGGTGAGGCTGCATCTTGAGTACTGTGTTCAGTTTTGGGCCTCTCACTACAAGAAAGACATGGAGGCCCTGGGGTGTGTCCAGAGAAGGGCAACAAAGCTGCTGAGGGGTCTGGAGCACAATACTTATGGGGAGTGGCTGAGGGAACTGGGGCTGTTTGGTCGGAGGAGACTCAGGGGTGACCTTATCTCTCTCTACAACTGCCTGAAAGGAGGTTGTGGTGAGGTGGGTGCCAGCCTCTTCTCACAAGAGAGGGAATGGCCTCAAGTTGCACTGGGGAGGTTCAGGTTGAATATTTGGAACAACTTCTCAGAAAGAGTGGTAATTCATTGAAACAGGCTGCCCAGGGTGGTGGAGGTGTTTAAGAAATGTGTAGATGTGGCACTGAGGGACATGGGTTAGTGTGCATGGTGGAGATGGCTTGGTAGTTGGACTGGATGAGCTTAGAGGTCTTTTCCAACCTAACGATTCTATGATTCTACTGCCTATTTTTTTTTTTTCATTTTATGCTCTCCAGAACACAACAGCAGCTCCTGATTTCTCAAACAAACTCCTCTGCTGCCAATTTTTTACATTTTTCAGGCATGCTGCTACAGTTTGGAAGCAGCTGTTTTGCAATGAGCTTGTACTCCTTGTCTCAAACTTTGCACCATCCAAATCTGGACTTTAATCTAGTAATTTTCCATCAACTGACCTAAATTGCAGGTGGTGTCTGGCCTGCTCCTTTGCAGTTTTTAAAGAAAGTAGATTTACTGCTGAGTGCCCTGCTTAAACAGATTTTCTGTAACAGAAAGAAATTACTAAGTATTTATTGATAGAACTCTCATAAAAAAAGGCTAAATAAGGGAAAATGAGGTAAACTTAACTTCTTAATCCTGCAGAAGAATAGCTGGGGAAGCATTTAATTTTTCACCTCCCGCCCAGTCCCTCCACTATGTTTTAGATATTTGTGCAGATCTGTTCTACATGCAAAGATCAGGGAGAATTAATGTTATAGCAACAATTATTATTTTTTTTATCTTCAGAAATCTTTGGATTCTGAAGACATCTGAGTTTTAAAAAATTCTGCTAGATCCTAATCTTGCCAAGCATTGTGCATAGTGATGCTTATCAGTTGCTAGATTATCTGAATCATTCTTCAGATCCTCTGTGAAATGTGACTTTTTGTACAACCCGTGGCACCCTTTTAGTTTGGGGGTAGTGCGCAGAAACAGTGCAAGGAAAAAGAAAGACAGCTCCAGCAGCAACTAGCAGAGTGGTCCAAGGCTGCTGTGCATGCTGATGGCTTGACTGCACAGCCATCCAACAGAAGGGAAGGAGAAATTCCAGTGTTCTCCCTTTTCCTGAACTTGAGGCATAGGGATGAGGAATAATACTCAGCTGCCAAAAAAGAGGAAAATATTTAAAGCCAAATCTAGAATGCCCCTTAAATCTTATGTTCTGCTACTGCATGGAAATGCTGGAGTACAAGGTGCTAGCAAGTGGAGTGCTGTGTAAATACTAAGGAATCTATGGGTATTCTATGATTCAGGTGAAATATTGTTCAAAAAGGCAGAGTTCCAAGGATAGAGATTGTTTGAAACGTGTATGAGAGAAGAAGGGGTTAAATTTTCTAGGCAGACATTGACTCATCATATCATAACAAAACCTGCTCGAGCTGGTTAATGATGTGTCTGATACTTCAGCAAGTGACATAATGTTGAAATTTGGAATCAAAGCTGTCAGGAAATCGCTCCTTGCTCAAACACAAGATATTCATGATGAAAACCTGTTGTAATCTCCCTCTCCTGAGCCATTATGCTGAAGGGACAAGGGGGAGTATTGCCTTGTGACATTTCTTTCTGATCCTTCTTGAAGTGCTGCAGCTTTTCAGAGAAGTTTCTAGGCATGATTTTCTCTGCTGATTGCTAATATGATACGGCAGTCCTTCAAAGGAGCAGAACACATAGGGCTGCAGCTTTGGGGCTTATTTATGCAATCAGCAACTAAGAATTTTTTCCCCAGCTAAATAGCTCAACATACAAATACTGAACTTAAGGACACAGTCCTTTC
Source organism: Numida meleagris (assembly GCF_002078875.1). Classification (NCBI taxonomy): domain Eukaryota; kingdom Metazoa; phylum Chordata; class Aves; order Galliformes; family Numididae; genus Numida; species Numida meleagris. The sequence goes on along the minus strand of NC_034410.1, from coordinate 113,341,434 downwards.
AGTGTTGTGCTCCCAGTTTGTCTCTCTCCAGGCCAGTTGCTATGCTCTGGGGTGGTGTGGTGTAATGTCTGTTTTCTCTTCAGAAGAGAAAATTGCAAGTGCTCTCTTATGTATTGGTGTCTGCTGGTCAACTCTGTCAATGTACTGATGAAATAGGAGTGCTAGGGGGAGGAATTTGTACCTGTACCAGAGAACAACAAATTAAGGTAGTAAGTGTGCCAAGCAAGCATGCCAAATTCCCACCTGTGATGTGAAGAGAGGTAGGTGTCAGGAGGAGGAAAAAAAATGAAAACTGGTGAGTTTGCTGATCTGGAGAAGACTAGAAGGAGTCAGTCTCATGGCTAGGAGGTGTCAGCCACAAAACTGCCTCCTTTAAGCCTTCTTCAGATCAGCAAAGCTCATCAGCTTTCCTTATTTTTTCTTTTGTTCTAAGATCAATTTAATATTTGAACGCAGAGGGTAAATGTGCAATCTTGAGATGGAAACCACTCTCTCTAGTTCGAGGGCTGAGTTAGTAACTGTAGTACATTTATGTTGAGAAGTTAAGGTGAATGGATTTGTTTGTGCCTCTATTCCTCCAATGGGTGCCGTCATAGTTAAATGGGGGATGTCTGGTGCACTCACTAATCATTTCCAGAACTGTCACTCCTGGTTCTGGGGTGAGAGTGTAGTGTCCTGCAGGCACCACAGTGCCATGGACTTGGGGCTCCTTCTGCATATGTGAGCAATTGAGCAGTAATTACTATCGTAATTAAGGGTTTGGTCTGATCACATTTGGGCTTTGGGAATATTTTGACATTGCTCAAGGTGGGATGGCTGCTTAAGCCTGGATCACAAGTGTAATGTTCACTTTTTGGTCTTTTGGATGTGATTATATTTAAGGGGCCTCTTCAGACCTTCCCATCCTGCAGTGTTTCCTGCTCACATCCCAGGGTGGCTCCTTTCTGGGGCTGCTGCTTCTCGTTCACTTTCTACGCTGGTGTTTGGCTGTTGCTGCTAAGCCATTCACTATGGGATGCTATTGATAGAGGCTTTGGTTGCCGTCTTCCACAAAAGCAAAGCAATCTGCTGGATCAGCTTGCTGCACCGAATTGCCCTACAGCCATAGAATGTTTACACCTGATAGTAGGCTGGGAGACCTCAAGAGAAAATGGTGCCAGAATAAGTGTACAAGCAGGGATTCTCTTTCCAGAGGTAGCTTGCCTTTACCCTGATTAAAGGATACTGCCAAAGTGGCCAAATCATCCGTGGTGGCAATTGATTTCCTTTCCTTGCAGCCTAGGGACATAATTGGATGCCTCTCAGCCCTCCAGCAGCCATCTCCGTGGTGGTGCCCAGCCTGCAGGACAGATGGCTCAGCCATGCAGCAGCTGCTTAGCCACCGCTGGTGTATGGGAGAAGCCTGGCAAAGCAGCTGGTTTTCCTCAATACATTCCCCTGCCACTTGCGGAGGTCCAGCAGCTGCTGAGGGAGCAGCCCACCTTCTGGTTAGCGGCGATGGGGCAACCAGATGTGGCTGGTAAACCCTGACCAAAGTCCTAGCTGCTGGTGGGTGGGTGAGCCACAGCCCCTGGTACCCAGGGATGCAACTCTACATGCTACAGGGAATGGTGTCCCCATATTGTGCTGCTTGAAGCTCCAGGGCCACCACTATCATGCAGGTGGTCAGGAGAGACTTTAGGGGTAGGAATTACGCTGGTTTGCCAGTTTGCTCCTCAACCCAGGCTTGCGGGAGTAGAGTGTTGGTTATTGAATGCATCCCTGGAAAAAGACTGTGGAGCATTTTAATACAACAAATGCCTCTCTGAGATCCTTAGAACAGCTTTGGGTATATAAAGCTCCTTCAGCAAGTTCATATCCTGCATAAATATTGTGCAGTTAGCTTCTCCCTTGTGTACAGAAGTATGACAGTGTGATGCCATGTTGACAGTTAATGTAGCACAGAAGGAGTAAGCAGATTTCAAACAAGACCAGGAAGAGCACCCCGGGTTTGTTCAAGTTGGTGTCTGGGTATTTTATGATTCCTGTGCCCATGCATAAAAAGTCTCCTGTGAAAGAGATGTATGTTATTTTCTGGCTATCTTAAATGTCAAAATGAATTTTAGTTTGAAGTGTTTCATATCAAAAATAAATGCCCGTTCTCTCTGCAGAAGTATATCATATTTTAGTGCCCATTGCTCTCAGGTTTTCAATTAGAACTTTGAATCACATTCCTGATTAGTAACAAGCAATCAATCATAATTAATTAGTTAAAATGTTCAACCGTTAAAATCATTACCATTAATTAAAATAATTATCTCTATTTTGGCTGCACTTCATTGCCATTTCAGGGAAATGTGTTGCTTAACTCTACCTTTTGCACTCAATGCGGGATTGTGGTGACTGAAGTGCGCATTAGGGGTGGGGACATGACTTTCAAAAAGCTGGCTTTTGTGGTGCAGCTTTAGTTAGCTTTAAATAAACATACATACATCAACTCTTAATTGTTTTATAAAATTCTTCTTAGCTTAAAAATATCTCTAATAGGTGAAGAGATACAGTGTCAGGAAGGTTGGTTCTGTTTTGCAGAATGTATTCTTTACAAATATAGGCATCATAAGTTCTTAATAAATAAAACACAGCATTTATGTTTTTAATGTACTATGTTGGATATCCTCATTCTCAGATGGAGACCACTTTTATCAAACTATGTAGGTCACTCTGAAAGTAATGCCTCCTATATATTTCCATGGAAACTGCAACAGATACAAAGAGCACGATTTGATAGAGCAACTTCTCAGCTACAAAACACTATTTTTCACATAGTCACCACCATTAGCTCTGCATTTTCACCACCAATGAATGAGAGCCTGCATGCCACATTCATAAAAATCTGCACCAGTGGAGGAGATCCACTGCTGCCACTGCTGAAACGCACCACCCACTGCCTCACTGTGCTCACATGCACTGTTTGGTCTCCAGAAACGTTCAGCAAGCATCAATGAATGTCAGTGGATACCATTTTTTCTGCATGGAGGGGTTCAGTGGCACACCTTTGCTTCATATGCACTTCCATGTCAGACACCATTTTGTCAGATTGCCCCACTGCTACCAGCTGTCACATGGCAACAAAATGTAATGGGATATTGGTGAGAAAGTTCAACCTCTACTGCTGTACCACCAACATCTGCCTCTGATGTTGTGGGCCAACATAATAAAATAGGAAGCATTACTTTTGAAGCAGATCTTGTATATGCTGAGAAAAGCAACTTTTGATCAAACACTGAAGAATATGACAGGGTTCTGCTTCTGCTGGACAAATGTACTTGATACAGGATGGGAAGTGTAGGGATACATTTAAGAAAAGGAATTAAGCTCCGTGAGAGAGACATAGACCCACCAGGCATCCCAAATTGTTATCCCTTAAGCTGTCCCTTGTTGTCATCAAATATTTCAAGCCCTGCTGTGTTACCCAGAAAGCCATTAGTTCCTGGGTTTGGTATCAGTCAAGAGACAACAGAGAGTTGGGTGTGTAATCCAAGTGTGGGCTTTTGTCAGACACACATCTATGTGCAGGATAAACCTTTCCAGTTAAAGGCAAATTAACTGTAAGGTTATTTTCCCCCATTTTCTTTGCCTGCCTTTTAAATGACTGTTTGAAAATTAGCTGTTCATTTTAGATGTTATGAAAAATGGTTGAATAAAGAGTTATTTCAGCATAGCTGGGTGAGAGCAGTACATTTGTCACTGGGGATATGGTGAATCTCTAAACTGCAGTATCTCCAAATACAGCACTCCAGTACTTCCACACCCAGCAGTCACTGCAGTGTCAGGGGTGGTGTGGGGGGACCTGGGGCAGCAGCAAGATGGGGAGCTCACAGGTGAGCAGGGGAGGAAGTGTACTTACAATTTCTTGTGGTTGTAAACTCACTACAAGGCTTTTTGCTACTGTAGTGTGTGCTTAAATCTGAAGCAGCCCAGGAGAGTTTATTCTCTGTTAGCTACTATTTAACCCTTTGAGCATAAAATTAGTCAAATATATGAATCAACCTCCCTGCTCACACATGGTCAGCCAGAGCAGGCTGTCCAGAGCCATGTCCAGTCAGGTTCTGAAGACCTATGGAAACTTTACAGCCTCTCTGGCCTCTGATCTGTTAGATCATCCTTACAGCAAAGAAGGTTCTTCTTACATTTAAATAGAATTTACTGTATTTTGATTTGTGTTCAGTACCTCCTATCGTGTCACTGGATATCTTTCAGAAGTGTCTGGCTATGTCTTCTTTATCCTCCCATCAGAATATTAGTCCTCCTGTTATTCGTCCTCTTATTTCTCCATGCTTCAGTTGGTGAAGTTGGTTGTTTTATAAAAACGGTCAGCACACACTTGGGTCACTTTGGTCTGAAATACAGCCTTAATTTCCCAGAATTGTGATTCATATAGCTGTTCATTGCAAGACATCCCTGAGCCCACCTGGGACCTTCTGCTGTGTAGCTGTTCCTTAAATTGGTGTAATATCACCTTACAGACATGAAGATGACAGGCACAAATGTGCCCTTTGAAGAATCTTTTTTATATGGAATGTGGGCGATGTCTACCTAAGGCACATGAATCGGAGTAAGGACACTTGAGTTCTGCTCTCTGTCACAAATTTTTTGTATGACCTGAGATGTCTCAGTAGTAACTGACCAAAAGCCTGCTGGGAGTCACTTCATTTGCTTTAATGGGCTTTGAATTAGGTGCTTAACTTTCTCAGACTGTCTGACCAATTTATATAAAGGAGATGATGTTATTTGCCTATTTCATTGGGCTGTCACAAATTGAAATACACTACCACGAAGTATTTTGGAATCACCGAGTAGAGAGTGCTATTCAACTGCAAAGCATTAGATAAACCTTTAGAAGCAGTAATAAAAGTGATAGCATTTCCTTGAAAAACTATGATTTCTTTTCACCTTTGTATTTCATGTCATTTCATGTTTCTCTAAGGAATACGGCATCATCTGAAGTATGAAGGGTCCATTCTACTGTCATCTATCGGTGGCCTATTCCACAGGACAGTGTGAAGGGAGAGACAGACCACTTTTATTAGGTTGAATTTAAAATTTTGTGAATTTAAGCTTTCAGACACTAGGGTAGTAGGGGTCTCTCTCAATGTGTTGTGGGTTCGTAACTTCAGTGATGCGGCTGAATGTGACTTGATATCAGACACCGTTTCACCGTTCGATGTTATTTTATAGGAGTGATCTAATAAATAGGAGATTCAGAACATTTAGTTAAGCAGATACACAGCTTTCCCTTTCAGAGAATCTGAAATGAAACAAATAACAGCTCAGTCTGTGTCTGGCTAGATATGATATAGAACACAAACAAACAAACAAGCATTAATTAAAATGCCATTGAAAATAATGTTGTAAATGCAGTGGATTTCACACTTATGCATTTTTGTTTCCTTTTGCCTTGAGTGTTTGTAACAGATAACTTAAAAAAAAAAAGTCATAATCATCTTCTTGTGCAAATTTTCTTCCCTTTTTGTCTGGAACAAAAAGGCAGTTATAAAATGGAACAGCATCTTTTTAGATATATAAAATCTGACTAAAACCAAGTGTACCTCCCTTAGGCACCAGTCTGACATAATTTCTAATCACCAAACCAAAGCTATGTAATATTCTGCTATTTACACTCGTTAAAGCATCAAGTAAATTTGAAGCAAAGGTCTAAAGTGTGCCAAGTTCAGCCACTATCGGGTGGTCTCCATTTGGTCTGACTTTCCTGATCCCAGGCTGCAGACTTCAGGCAGGAGAAGAGGGATGAAGAAGGTGGTGGCGTCCACTTATTTTGGAGCAGCCATCAGTTAAACTTGCAGTCCAGAGCAGGATATAAACTTGCACCAGAGCTTAGAACACCCAGGCATTTTGTGAAACCAGATGTTTCTTGCTTTGTATTAATTCCGTAAAGATTTCACAACTTCAGCAGAACTGGCAAAACTAAAAACCTCATCACTACCTACAGCTGCCATTCAAATAAAGAACACAATTTCTTTAGTTTTTAACAAAATAACTCTCCCAATATCTTTATGGTTCTTAATATCTTTCTGAAATTCATTGTTAACTTCGCCTGCTAACCTTTATGCATTTGATATCTTAAATACTATCATTATAAATCATGCCGTTGCCAAAAAGCATTATTATTTTATAATCCTGCTTGAAGGACCTGATATGTTGGCAGTAATGAAGAAAGCTACTTGAAGAATGCAAGAACTTGCTAATCAGATTGTTAATTGAGTACGTGAGCTTCACATAATACAAAGGCAAACTGTGAAGGTGACAATGATTGCCAGACTTCATCTGTTGAGTTGGAATTAACGATGAACAAAATCAAGATCCCTTTGTGGTTGATTCTTGTCCAGCTGCAGCCAACTATAAAAGACCCATCAAAGAAATCAACTCATTAGTTGGTAATTCTGTACAACTTCAAAAAGAAATTCTTAACCCCTCATCAGTCTTTCTCTGACAAGCCCTTAAAAGCTGTGTTAAAACAAAACAAAAAACATTAGTTGCTTCATCAACTCAAAGAAATGGCCTGCAGAAACGTGGTACAAACTGAGGCTTTTAAAAACAAATCTATCCATAGGTGGAACAGTCAAACGGCAAATATATTGTGACATGCACGATCTCCCCCAGTCACCCATGTCACACAGTGTCAATAGCCTGTCTGTTTCACAGAAAAAATACCCTCACTATTAAAGAATTTTGATATTGTAACAAAAACTGACAAAAAACAGCGAATTCAGAAGCAAGGCTGCCACTGCGTCCTTATTGCACTGTCATTTCATCTGTAACTCTCCCCAGTAGAAGAAGTTGCTAAATCAAGGGTGAATTAAGGATTATGGCTGTACTAAATTGGAAAATAACATGTTTCCAGGGCAAGGGTTTGTAGGACTTGAACAGTTCATTCAGTCATCTTGTTGTCACTGTATGTGTATACTTACCATTTCATTTACCTCAGTGGTACTACTGTGAATAAGGATTGCAAGCCTGAACATTTATTTTATATTTTTAAGGTTTTATTTTATCAGATAGTATGCAGCCTTCCAAAGGTACTTTATTAACTGAGGAAAAATGCTCTTACATCTTCTATTTCATAGGCTTTTAAAAAATCTAAAAAGATACTGAGTATGTGAGTGAAAGAGTAGCTTCCTAGGAAGCATTATTTGGGGTAGTCTGATATGAATGATGTGTGATTATGTATATATATGAATTTGTTAATGGAATTTCTATTATTATTAATTTAAGACTTTGTATATTAAATTTTGTCTGCTATATTTGGCACATAACACCTTAGCAGAAAGTAGAAATTACAGAAAAATAAATAATGCAGGGGAAAAATCCCAGTGACACTATTCTGAGCATCAGTTAAATATGTATTCAATAGTTGACAGCAATTTTAGAACTTTTTTTTTTGCTTTATTAATCTCCTTTTCCCCAATTATGATTTCTCTTCAAAATCAATATTTTGCAGTAGATACAACTTTTCTTTTTTTGCATTTTTAAAAAATTCAGATAGTAGAAGCTGAATGTTTAGAAGTTTTGCTTGCTTGTTATTGAAAGGTAGACCAATGTAATTGAAGATGAGCGCTCTGTAAAGTATCTCACCTGTGTTCTTCTGGATTGACTCCAATATTGTTTAGAGGAAATCTGACAGAAGACAAAAGCAAGAAATTCAGTACCCTGCTAGCAGCTTCAGGTCAGGATTCAGAGTACAGCTCACATCTAAGTTCCCACTGTAGAAAACTTTTGTATCTCCAGGAACCAATGCAAGTGAGGAAAACACTCCTTCTAATATTGTTCTCTGTGGAATGTGAGAAGATGTTAAATTTATCAGGGTTATTTTTGTAGAATTCAAGCAGGAGAAGAACCCTATTTTCCTCTCTATTCACAAGCTGCCAAGATGTGCCTAAGCCTCAATGTCCTGGAGTCTGCATGACTGCAGAAGCAGCACTGCTAGGAACTGCTGCTTAGAAAGAGCAATTGTTTGATAAAAAAATCTGTTTTGTGTGGCACTTTAAATCCTGTTTTTATACTGCTTTTAAATCCTGCTTTTCATGAACCTTGTACAAGCCCTCTGAAATGTAGCTTCACTGCTCACAAGTTTGTATGGGATGAAGGAAGGCTCTTTTGTCTTCCCATCCAGGGCCTTAATCTGACTTTTAGTTTAAAATTTCGAAATATTCTTGGCTAAAATCTCTATTGCAGTGGTTGGAGCCTTCTTTGTAAGAGAATAATGTTATTTTTGTTCTGTGTCTAATTATGGATTATGTAAACGTATTGGTTGAAAAGAGTGGACAACTATGATTACTTCTCTTTGTGGGTATACCTGAAACATTTGGAATAAAATGTCTCTGGTTTATCCTTGGAGATCAGCCTTAAGATTAACACCAGGGAACTCTGGAGGTTCGCAAGGGTTTTCAGACCTGTCTGTCTCTCAGTGCTCCAACACCAGAGAGCTTGTGGTGAGGTAGGCCAGTGCATTTATCTCTAGGTCCTGTTTTACCATTTGACCAGTTCTGACTCTTGGTGAGCCAGGCCAGTGCATTTATCTCCAGGATCCATTTTAGCACTCAGCTAGTTCAGCCTCCTTTCCTCAGGAGGCCTGTGCCGAACACAGAGAAGAAGCGGCAATACTGAGAAACAAGTGGAATGCAATTCGAATGGGAAGAAAATAGGTGGGTGGGCACACGTTGGTGCGAGCAGAACATTTTGTGCTGCAATGTGTTCCTTGTTGCTGAATTCACAATTTGTGAGCACATCCTATAATTAACATGTTGCCATTATCAATAAATGCTACGAATCAGGACTGGGGAAAATTTGCAAAGTTGTTGCGACTCACGTGAGGTTTGCCCCGATCAAACCGACTCCTACAATGCTGAGGAGCTGATGGGAGCCGAAGAAAAGACACCAGAAGTTGGCATTCTGGGTGTGAGCCTTTCTCTCCTGCAGCCCCGCGGTTTTGGCTGGCTTTCATTCAAGCCATGTTGGCATGTGCTGTCTCTTAGCAACTGCGAGCCGACTGCTCCAAGCCGTCCGGTGGTGACGTGCTGCTTGGACAACCGGCCTGGACGGTGGCGGTGGCAGTGGCCACCATGTTGGGGTCCCTCCTTGGCTCTCCAGTGCCCCCAAATCATTGGTGAGCTACCTCCCCACTGCCTTCATCCTGTGCTGCAGAAAGCCAGGATCAGGGCAACTAAAAACTGGCATTAATATGTCTGTTTGAGGCCACCACCTCTGTAGGAATGGGGATGTAAACCGTTCTAACATGTTGGGAGATGTCCTCAGCACAGCTGTTCCTTTCCTCTGCTAAAGGCTGTCCTCGTGCTACTGCTTGTCAAGGCTGGCTCTGCTCCGTGACAGTAAGGGCATATGCAGATTTTCCCCATTGTGAAATACGTGTAGGGCTCTTGGGAAGCTACATGCATTAGTTTATATTCTGCTTTTGTGGAAACAACTCGGGATTCAGAATGAAAATTATTCCAATGTAAATTTAGTTGGATGTTGGAAATGACCCCTGTTTGTCAGGGAAACAGGCTTTGTCATCATAGCAGAAAGCCCCTGGCAATGTCTGGAAAGGTGCAGATCCGAAGATGAAACAACAACATCATTGCTCAGCTGGCTGCTCCTGCCTGATGATGATTCTCACCTAAGTTTTACAGTAGCTTGGTATGTTAGCTAACACAAATAACTTCATCCTTTCTACCTATTGAACAAGTACATTTACAAATGCCATTTGTAATAAAAAATATATATTTACACAAGTATTTTGCTTTTAATGGTTACATGTTTGAGCTTATTTGTTTGGTTTTTGTTTTCAGGATATCTTTGGTCCCTCCCATATCAGCAGAATTTTCTACTTTTACAAATACTGATGCTTTATGGGTTCTATAATTACTATTATTATTATTTGCCTCTAACCTTTTCCCTGAAAATTTAATTTTTAAAATATTAAATTCAGTTTCATAGTTCCCATAAGAGCTTTGAAAGCATATCTCAAAGGAGTGGATTTAAAAGGAAGGGTTAAGTCTTTGCTTTTTCCTGGCCTTGATCTTCACTGTTTTACCACAAAAATGAATGCAGTCAGGCTTATGTAAATGTATTCTTTTCTTTTTACTTTCCAGCCTTGAAGAGTTTTTTATAATTGCTATGTTGGAGCAATTTAGATACATTCTGCAGTGTAGTATGTTATAGATTGAGTGTTTTTGCACATAGAGTATTAAATGTCATTTCAGTAGTGAAACTAATGATTTTAAAAGTCTTTTTTTTTTTTTTCTAGAAAGTGCAGGTCCTCAGGGAAATAAATGTCTTTGCATCATTCTGTGACTCACTGCTAACAAGATCTAGAAAGCCTGCAGTGCCTGGATAATGCCCCTAAGCATCTGTTTTGCTCTACCATGTCTATTATTTCAAGTTCCTCAACAGGGAAAGATTAGGTTTGAGATCCTTGCAATGATCTAGAATTGACTCTTTGTTCTACAGCTTGCCCTCAGTTATGCATATTACCATACTTTCTTTCTGAAAGCCCAAAGAATATTTTCTGGCATCAGTCAACAAGATCTCATTTGTGCTACCATTAGAGCTCTTTACATTTTCATGAGGAATCTGAAAGGGCTCCCAAAAGCTCTTATGCTCATTTCTGCCCATTGGTAGAAGCTAAATCATTTAACTCACTGTTAACCATTTTGAAAATAGATTAGAGAATTTCTTACTCTTTTCTCTGTCAAAGGTAGCAGGTGATTAATAGCATGTGCTATGGAAGGCAGTCAAGATAGGTGCAAGGTGAACACACGAAACAGGGCTGAAGATCTACTTATACCAGCGAGGGGAAATATAAACTGCTAATTCGTAAAGCCCTAAGTGAGCCACAAAGGTTTTCCTTTATGGGCAGGATAAAACTAACAGCTGCTCTACTGTATTCCATTTGCCTGAGTCAACAGGCTCATTCTAATAGTTTGTTGATTGTCTTACATTTTGTCAATATTGTGGTATGATTTCCATGTTTGTTTTATTATTACTCAGATTGACAACATTTTACTTTCTGAGCTGTGGTGAGATAGTGCTTATTGTATGATGATAGGAATGATTTATCATGAATTGCCATTTTTAGCAGATTATTTTGTAGTAGCTACTGCCCTAATCTAGTTATTTAATGATTTTTGCTTCTCTCCCCAGTCCAAATGATGTTTTTTAATCTGGAGTTGTTTAAACTACTGATACTGTCACACCTGGCTGGCTCTTATTCATGAGGGATAAACCGTGTTTCCTCTTGATGACTAGTTCCTTCCTGTGCCCTGGGGACCATACTTGAAGTATTCTGACATGGAAGCAGTGGGCTGAGTCTCCAGGCTACCAGTGCTGTTGTCCCAGTGCCCTGAGCTGGGGCAGTTTGGAGAAGAACTGAGTGCTGATGTCCAAGCATAGGTGATCACCATCTTGCCCAGGGTCTGTGCAGGGAAGAGCAGCATCTATCCTTGCTGTCTCCAGTGGACACAGGCTAGCAATACTTGTGTAGTTCTGAGCCACTTCAGTTGTCTGTGATGTATGTCAGTAATCAGTCCATCTGCTTATGGGAATGTAAAGTGCTTAATATGTTCCGGAAGATCCGCTATTAGGGACCTTGGGAAATGTAACTGAATGTACTGTAGTATAGTATGAACTGTGTGTGACAGGACAGGGGACAATAGTATTAAAATGAAAGAGTGAATTTAGATTGAATATAAGGAAGAAATTTTTCATGATGAGAGTAGTGGGACATAGAAAAAAATTGCCCAGAAAAGTTGTGGGCACTTCATCACTGGAAGTGCTCAAAGTTGAACTGAACAGGTTCAACCTGATCTACTGAAAGACGTCTGTGTCCACATCAGGGGATTAGATGAAACAATGCAGCACACACCATTCTATGGTGCTCTGAAAATGCAATGTAGCATGTAATGCAGCTTGCAGATAACTTTCCCATAGCTGAGTTTTTGTTTTTATTGCTACCAGTGCAAATCCAAAACATGGTGCAGAGGTACAGTGATCTCGAACAAATAATTAATAAGATTCTGGATCTGAATGTTACTATATTACATATTCATCCCTAAATTGCTTCATTCTGACTTCTCCCTGTAGATGTATGCTATTGGAAACATATGAAAAGGTTCCAAACATAAATGGCATGTCCCTAATAAATAAATGATTATACTGGGAACAACAAAAATAGTTTTCTGTTTTCTTTCAGCTACTGCTTTGCAAATGTTAGCAATTTTCTCAACTGTTCAGAATTCCCAAACTCATCTGTGATGATTTCCCTTAAACACCAATAAACACACTGTCTGAAATTCCTTATGTATTTTTAACTGTTCTGGAAGAAATATTCAATTTCTCTGAAGTGCATAAAGCATACTACTTTGTCAAACCATTTCTAAACTTCAGCAGTGAGTGCAGCAGCATTAATTATAGTCATGTACCTTGCTCTGCCATTTCAGACTGCCTACTTTATTTATCTAAGATGTATAAGTATCTTCTATCACTCTAATCATTAGAAAATTTATGTTACTCTTTTACCTTTTCATGCTTGCTGAGACAAAATATGTAATAATAGTCTGTAATTAAATCTTCTTCAACTTACTTTATCACTGTATATCTTCTTTATACATTTTCTTCTTTCCATCATCCATCAGATGATGGAACTGACAGAAAGGAAGGATGCTGCTTGAGCTGCACAAATGCTTCTATGCAAATTAGTCTGAAATTAATCTGAAGAAAACCTGTATACATTAAATTAATCTAATATTTAATGAAGCTTTCAAGTTTTAGGATATTAAGCCTAGTTTGGCTAAGATTTGAATAGAGCTATTGCTATTTAGGTTCTGCAGTGATAGTAAGCTTAATTAGGAAATGAAAATGTTTTTATCTTAAAGTAACGTAGCAAAAAAATATGTGTGCTGTAGTAAGGCAGGAGTTAGGATCAATGATCCTTGTGGGTCCTCTCCATCTTGGGATCTTCTATGATTCTATGATTAGTGATATAACAAACACTGTGTTATCAAACTTTTCACCTTAGCTGTGGTGTATAACGTTTGAAACAGGCATTAATTCCCTCCACTTTTCTATTTTCTTCAAGCCAAATGGAAGACAGTTTTCTTCATTCCAGTTTTAATCTTGTATTAATCTTTGGTAGTGACCAGAAATGCTGTTAAACTGGAGTAACTTTCTAAAGGAATGAACTATGTGACTGATAAGAGGAATATGCGATTAGAGACCAAGTGCAGCCTCTTTCTTCTGATGAAAATGAAAGTGATTATTTTTTATTGTATATTACCCAGAACAATGTGGGGAATGTGACAAGGAACAGTAGGAACTTTTTCTTTAATTTCTAATACTTTTGCTTAAAAAAAAAAAGGCATAAATGGCTGAAATTTTTGCAATGATTTTTTTTTTTCCTTGGGATGGGAACTAGATATGAGTGAATGAGTTTCTTTACTAATTAACTCTGTATAAAGAAGTTTTTAATTAGAATTTTTCTTATAGTCAAAGTTGTAATATGCTATGAACTTATGACTGACTCCATGGTCAGATGTGGTCTCGTAAAATTCCTTAGAAACTTCATAGAAAGTTGCAACAAAAAGTGTTAATCATTTCCTTACCAGGCACAAAATTTAAGAACAACAGAAACTGGTCCTTTTTCAAAAATCTTCAATATGAATTTCTGGAATTTGCAAGCACGTTAATTTTAAAAGTAACTTTAAAATATAAGTAAATATTCTCTTTCATTTCACTTTCAGTTGTCACAACCTTTTCCTATTTCTCTCTTCTGTTAAGTCCTCTGGCTTTATAATTTTATGCAAGAGTTTGAATGCTGCTTTGAAATATCTGAGCGGTGTTTCCTGTTTCTCAAATCTGGACCAGACGTCCTAAGTTCTTCCAAAGAAACTCCAACGATTCCAGTCCTTGACCAAGATATCTGAGAGGGTTTTGGCTAACCACAAGAGACAGCAGAAGATGCAGTTATCAGCTGGAGCCTGAGACCACCTGTCTCCTGGGGAAGGGGAGCTGTGGCTGATGGGGCAGACACAGAAGCAGCCCCAATGGTTCGGGTGCATGATTTATATTTCTTTCTTTCTTTCTTTCTATGACGCCAAATGAACACTATTGAATAAGGCTTACTATAACAAAAATCACAAATCACATTTTCAATTTAATAATTCATACCAAATACTTTTTTTCCTAGTTAACTGGAAAGATAACGTGGGGGGTGATATCTTTGTGGAATTTTCCTACAATGAAATCATAGAGCTCTAGTATTCCTTGTCTTACTTGTAGAGTCAAACTTGTGTAAGTATATCTCTACACTGAATTTATCTCCTATGCTATTCATTTGAACAGTATAGATGAGTCTCTGACAGTGACAGGTATAAAAATTGAATAAAATTCCCGTTTGAACCAGGGGAAATTGGCCAGGAAAGCTGGAAACTCTACATGCGCAAAAGTAGCATCAACATCCAGGAGCATGTTATAGCTATGATAAAATCAGTTCATTTGAGTAGAGTGAGTGGTGGCATTAGAAGATGAGATAGTCCATTTCCTTGATACGCTGATGTCAAACCTGTCTCTAGCATTCATTCCAGATGCAGATGCTTTCCTGTTTAAAGATTTCATCAAACTAAATTAAACATAGATATGCATGACATAGGAAGTAAGTGGACACTGAGCAACAGAAAGGTCACTCTGATGACTGTATCTGCTGATTCACTGGCCAGATACCTGCAGAACATTAGGTAAAGGCTTTTCTCCCTCTAGGGGATAGCTTGGCATTCCCACTGGACTGCCGTATTACAGGTGATGCCAAAGGAGAATAACTGTCACACACATCCTATGTTCCACTATTATAAATTCTTTTAAAATCTCTATCTGTGTATGCAAGGGTGGATCCATCAATTTTTCCTTGAACATTATTGCTGCTTATACATACATGATTTCAGGGATGTGAAAAATAAGGCATCGATTCTCATCGGCACTGCAGAAAGATGTAGGAACAACATCATGTTAAGCAGACACATTCTGTGATGCCTGGTCCCATTGTGTGATGTCTGTGGGCTGTGTTTGTGCAGGTTTGTCTCTACAGAGCAGCATTTTAAGAAGGTTTTGAAAGAAGAGACATCTTTATCCACCTCCTTTGGCACAACAGAGAAGCATAGGGGAAAAAAGACTGTTAAAAAGGTGAAGATAATGATTACAGTGAATCAAAAGTGTGATAAGGAAGATACAGTTGGCAAGATACTTAATGAAATGTTATTTGTTGTTTTGTTTCTTTCTTTAATAGTCTTCCACTAGAAAGCATGAACATTATTTTCTTTTAATTTTTTTCCAAATGGAGTGGGATTCGTTTGTGAAGGGTTTAAGTTACATACGTGTCTACTCATTTAAGTTAGGTACTTGTTTATGTTACACACTTGTTTAAGTTACATACATACATACATCTAAGGTCACTGTCTGAGATCCGTCCCAGCTCTGTTTAGTGATCAAGTGCTGATTTTCCTCCTTCTGAATATTGTATATTCTGAATATTGGAGAATGGTAAGTATAGTTCTGCAGATACGACAGATGAGGAGCAGACCTGATTATGAACAATGCCTTTAAAATAAAAAAAAATAAAAACTGAATTCCTAACACAGTTAAGAACAAAAATAGCAGAATATAAGGAAATATATAGAATTTTAAGGCAGCCAGTATCTCCTAGTTGTTTTCTTGCAGCACAGCACTAGATGAAAGTGTAAGTTTGAGGACCATTGAACACCATTCTTCTCCCCAATGAATCACAATTACAGTAACACCTGGATTAATAAATTTGTGCGGATTCACCTGGGAAATTCACCCTGTTAAATAGCCCTCAAATTTCTAAATAAAGTTGTTTATCTGTGACAGAATGAACTACTTTGTCCCAGTCTGGGCTGCAGTGACTGAGGAAAGGCTTCTTCAAGACCATTTGAAGGACTTTTCTAGTCAAACTATGAAGTGCTGTCCTTTTACAGGCTGCTAATCTTTCTGTCATTCTGCAGTTTCAGTAAATGCAAGTAAGTTCCTTAGGTTTCCAAGCATAATTCTGACATGGCAAGATTGAGAATCTGAGCAGACTTTCAGCTCAGAAAATACGTGACATGTAGAAACATGAGAATTGCAGCAGCTAGAGCATCTCTGAGACTACCAAATGTCTAATTTGTGTCTCATGCATGGCAGTGACTGAGTCACACTGCTTAGGAATGTTTTGGTGATGCAAATGCGTTATTTCAATATTTTTCCATCTTTTGCCATTTTGTGCCTAATGGGTCACCCTTTCTAGAATTAAATATTCCCTGTTACCAGAAAGGTTGATTTCAGTCTCACACATAAAGCTGTCTGTAGCTAAATTTACCTGATTTATGCCACTTTGCCAAGACTTCACAGTTCTCTCTCATTGCTTCTCAATATTCAGACAGGTGCTGTTATCTCTTGGATTTTTTTCCTGAACACAATGTTAAATCCTTAGGATAGAGATGCTTGGAGTTAGAATCCTACTGCTTCTACCAGTCTGTTGACCAGAACCTAATCATTGTTGGAAATGAAGCAACATGGCATCTACAGGGCATGTGAGACCCTGCATCTGCCATGTTCTGTGGTAGAGCAGGGTGAGAGGTGAGCAGTGGCATCACTCTCCGCTCAGTCTCCAACCTGCTGCATGGTACCTGCATCAGTGCCCCACCACCACCTCAGGTATTAAGGGACAGCAAAACTGTAAAAGGAGTAAAAATGTCTTCATCCACTCAGGCAAGTATGTGCCAAGGATGTTGCAAAAAATACCCGCTGTAAAAGCTGGGGCTGACTGTTTCCGAGAATCCTCTGAACTGCAGTTGAAACAGTCAAAATCTGGAACGTGACAAACTGCACAAGCAGTAGGATCCATTCTGAATAGTTAACCAGTACATGCAAGTTTCCTCTTGAAAGTTATAAATAAATTAAATACATTTTTACAATTACTACTGAAGTTCCAATTTCCCACATTTTCTACCTCTTTTAGACCTATGTGTTTCTGAATAGATTAAAATCTCTACAAGGTTCCTTTGTATTTGGATATAAATAATACCCACCTAGCATTATTTATGCAGTAAATTCCGTGCTTATTCTGCACAAATAAGACATGTCAAGAACAAATCGGCTCTGCATCGGTGATAAATGGCACTCTACAGGATCTACGAACATGTATCATTGGGGTTTGTTGATTATTCAGGTGACATAAGGTAGAGAGAGTGATTAACGCTGTACTGCTCAAATTCATCAGTGAATAAAAGCGTTACATTACTGTGTTTCAGGCTGAAACAAGCTACTAAATCAGAGTCTTGCAAGACAGCAAACATTCACTGTTCCCATGTACTAAATAAACCTCGCATCTTTAGGTTAGAGGAAATTGGACAGATGAAGAAATCGTGGCCAATGTTATCTCTGTAACTTTGAAAAGTGTTAGGTTTTTAAAGAAGACTCCTGGAATTCACTGAGTAGTATGTCTGATTGTTAGCCTGAAGGCAATGAAGCTATGTATATCTTTGAGAAAACATTGTGAAAATGATACTTGCTGAGAAAATTCATTAACTAACTTTTTTTAAAAAATTAGAAAGTTGGTAGAAAAGAAGGGCAGAAAGGTGTAGAAAATCAGTAGCTGTCATTTCTCAAGTACTTTTTGGAAAGAGGGGATCAAATCTTATCAAGTACTGGAAATATGACACCAGAAAAGTTGTACAGTGTATACATGAAGGGAATAGCCTACTCTACCACCGTGTATTTTCCACTTCTATACTGGTGAAAAATCAATGGGAGCATAATTGGCTGAGCTGGAATGATGGTGTTGCAGCCCAAAGGCTACACTTGCAAATAGTTCTATGACAATTAACTCATCTATTTCATCGGAATTTTCAGCACCTTTCCTTAGTGAAGCCAAATATATGAATGAATATACATAAGATCTATCAATTTTTAGCCAGGCTTATGACTGGGTCTTGAATGCTTGGAGTTGCTAATTATGGGAGATACATGTTAGAAAGGTACATGCATTTGTTCATACACTTATAAAAGCTTTTATGTGCGTGATAGTGATGTGATCCATGCAGGTAAGACATCACTATTATTATCATTTATTAACACAAATTCCAGTTCATTTGGCAATCAATTTGAAAGAGTCGTCAGAGAATTGTTTTTTCTTGCAGTTGACTGTATAGCTTAGGACAAGACAGAATCATGGATTTTTCTGATGGATTTAAAACCTGCTACCCTGTGAATAGTCCAATGCAAAAAAAAAAAAGCTCTTGCTATGTGTTGCAGAAAGGCAGGAAATCTACTTTCCAGGCTTAAAAGGCTTGTGCATAAGTTGCTCTGGGAGAGCTTGGGAGGGTGACTGTCACTTTCCTGACATTTTAAAGAAGGCATCTTAGACCATTCTAGAAATTTCTGAAATATATATGTTTTCCTCTCCGTAAGAAATGTGAGAATCTGATGTACTTAACAGACATGCATGTATACACTGCTAATGAAAAACTTCAGAACTAA